>NC_034420.1:1054203-1061109 GCF_002078875.1 Numida meleagris
TCGTCATGTGTTGAGCCAATAATTGTTTTTCTCTCCTTCTGTGCTGTCATTTCCATATACGTGTTGCAGAGACAAGCTGGGCCATTGGTTCTTTGATGTAGTCTGCCAGTTGTAAGGGCGAAACACGATTGAAAGAGTTATGAGTGGGAATGGCTTCAACGTGCTGTGTGTGAAGCTCACTGTGTAGATCTGGGGAGTAGTTGGCTAATTCCCAGTCTTTCATCTTTGACGTATCAAAGTTTGATCTGGGTGTGTGTAGGAAACACGTGCTATGGCAGCTGCAACTGTATTGCAGGATCCAGACTTCAAGCTTTTGCTGTATAGTTTTCCTACGGACAGAAGATTGACATCTGGTGGTTGATATGTTGGAGAGTGGATTCACTGTAATGGAGTAGTGTGACTATTGAGTTTATCAGTTGTTATGTTGCCTTTTCTGTTTGTCCTTGTCCAAATTACTCTTCTTATCCTTACCCCTTTTATTTCTCATTCCTCATCCTTCTCAGCTCCCGCGCATAGAAGCAAGTGATATGACTCGCTCTTTGGATGGGAATTAGGAATACTTTAATTCTCATTTCACAGAGTTCAGTAGTTGAAAGGGTTGTTGCAAGTCTCACTATTGGTTATCTAGCTGTGTATTTATCTGAGTGTGGAATTTGAGCGATATGATGCTGTACTTATGCGTTGATACAGTGCATGTTGATGCAAGCCACCTTTTCTTGCCCTTTGGAGGTAACAGTAGGATTTTGTTAGCAGCATTAATGTTGGAGTCCTCAACTTCATTTTCTTTTATCTTATTGATTGTCAAGCTGAAAGAATGACATCTGTGTAGAGACGGGGCAGATATGAAAGAGTTCAGTTTGCATTTATTGTATCTATATAGGCAATAGGTGTTTTTGTTCTTTCTGTTACTGCTCTTTTGGTTTTTGTTTGTTTGTTTGTTTGTTTTTTAATTAATGAAATAACTATTTGTGTAGTGCTTTTCTGGTTTTCCTTTATTTTGTCCACAAGTGTCTGTTTGTGTGACTTGAAACTGAAGATAGAATTTTAGGATCCTAGAATGGTTTGGGTTGGAAGGGGCCTTTAAGATCATCTAGTTCCAATCCCTCTGCTACAGGCAGGGACGCCTCCCTCTAGACCCGGTTGCTCACAGCCCCATCCAGCCTGGCCGTGAATGCTTCTAGGGTGGAGGCATCCACAACTGGATAGGGCAACCCGTTGCAGTGTCTCACCACCCTCACAGTAAATAATTTCTCCCTGATATCTAGTCTAAACTTCTCTTCTTCCAGTTTAAAGCCATTTCCCCTCATCCCGTTGCTATATGCCCTTACAAAAGTCCCTCTCGAGCTTTCCTGTAGGTCCCCTTCAGGTACTGGAAGGCTGCTAGAAGGTCCCCCCAGAGCCTTCTCTTCTCCAGGCTGAAGAGCCCCAGCTCTCTCAGCCTGTCCGTGTAGGGGAGGTGCTCCAGCCCTCAGATCATCTTCATGGCCCTCCTCTGGACCTGCTCCAACAGCTCCATGTTCTTCCTGTGTTGGGGAATGCAGAACTGGACACAGTACTCCAGGTGGGGTCTCGTGAGAGCAGAGTAGAGGGGCAGAACCACCTCCCCCGACCTGCTGGTCATGCTTCTCTTGATGCAACCCAAGATAGCATTGGCCTTCTGGACAGCAAGCGCACATTGCAGGCTCATGTTGCATCTTTCATTAACTGACAACCCCAAATCCTGCTCCTCAGGGCTGCTCTCAGGCCATTTTCTCCCCAGCTTGTATCTGTGCTTGGGATTGCGTCAACCCAGGTGCAGCACCTTGCACTTGGCCCTGTTGAACTTCATGAGGTTGGCATGGGCCCACCTCTCTAGCCTGTCCAGGTCCCTCTGGATGCCATGCCTTCCCTCTAGTGTTTCAACTGCACCACTCAGCTTGGTGTCATCTGCAAACTTGCTGAGGGTGCACTCAATCCCACTGTCCATGTCACTTACAAAGGTGTTAAATAATAGCTTTCCCAGCATCAATCCCTGAGGAATGCCACTCCATGCCGGTCTCCACGTGGACACTAAGCAGTTGACCACAGCTCTCTGAGTGTGACCATCTAGCGAATTCCTTACCCAATGAGTGAGTGATTTCTTCTCTTCATTAGTTTTAATGATGTTGATATTTATGTTTTCAAGGACTAATGCTGAGAGTTCCATATGGCTGATGGCCCTCAAAGCGGTGAAGATTTTTAGAGTTGTAGGACTTGGAGGTGTACTCACTATACATAGCTTGAATATGTCTCGATGTCAAGACTTTTATATACTTACCAGTGTAGTTTTGGCAGGGCAATGGCTCAATTTCATACCGGGTTCCAAGGCCTGTGCCATTTATGTTACAGTCCTGGTATCTCTGTCCTTGTAAGCAAAGAGAATCAAGGTTTTGGCTGAATTCCATTATGTAGCATCGTACTTGATTATCAGAATTTCTCCTAATTCTTGTGGATAACCTCATTTATCCTTCCCTTCCTGTGCATAACCTTTTGGTACAGAGTTCTTTCATAGACTTCTTTACGTACTCAAGGCTTTATCTTCTTGAAGGATGTTTTTCCCATTTCTGGATGGTGCTTTTGCATTTGGAAACTGCAGGATCCAGACTTCAAGTTTCTGCTGTTTATTCTTCCTACAGAAAGAAGATTGACATCTGGTGGTTGACATGTTGNGAGTAGTGTGACTATTGAGTTTATCAGTTGTTATGTTGCCTTTTCTGTTTGTCCTTGTCCAAATTACTCTTCTTATCCTTACCCCTTTTATTTCTCATTCCTCATCCTTCTCAGCTCCCGCGCATAGAAGCAAGTGATATGACTCGCTCTTTGGATGGGAATTAGGAATACTTTAATTCTCATTTCACAGAGTTCAGTAGTTGAAAGGGTTGTTGCAAGTCTCACTATTGGTTATCTAGCTGTGTATTTATCTGAGTGTGGAATTTGAGCGATATGATGCTGTACTTATGCGTTGATACAGTGCATGTTGATGCAAGCCACCTTTTCTTGCCCTTTGGAGGTAACAGTAGGATTTTGTTAGCAGCATTAATGTTGGAGTCCTCAACTTCATTTTCTTTTATCTTATTGATTGTCAAGCTGAAAGAATGACATCTGTGTAGAGACGGGGCAGATATGAAAGAGTTCAGTTTGCATTTATTGTATCTATATAGGCAATAGGTGTTTTTGTTCTTTCTGTTACTGCTCTTTTGGTTTTTGTTTGTTTGTTTGTTTGTTTTTTAATTAATGAAATAACTATTTGTGTAGTGCTTTTCTGGTTTTCCTTTATTTTGTCCACAAGTGCCTGTTTGTGTGACTTGAAACTGAAGATAGAATTTTAGGATCCTAGAATGGTTTGGGTTGGAAGGGGCCTTTAAGATCATCTAGTTCCAATCCCTCTGCTACAGGCAGGGACACCTCCCTCTAGACCCGGTTGCTCACAGCCCCATCCAGCCTGGCCGTGAATGCTTCTAGGGTGGAGGCATCCACAACTGGACAGGGCAACCCGTTGCAGTGTCTCACCACCCTCACAGTAAATAATTTCTCCCTGATATCTAGTCTAAACCTCTCTTCTTCCAGTTTAAAGCCATTTCCCCTCATCCCGTTGCTATATGCCCTTACAAAAGTCCCTCTCGAGCTTTCCTGTAGGCCCCCTTCAGGTACTGGAAGGCTGCTAGAAGGTCCCCCCAGAGCCTTCTCTTCTCCAGGCTGAAGAGCCCCAGCTCTCTCAGCCTGTCCGTGTAGGGGAGGTGCTCCAGCCCTCAGATCATCTTCATGGCCCTCCTCTGGACCTGCTCCAACAGCTCCATGTCCTTCTTGTGTTGGGGAACGCAGAACTGGACACAGTACTCCAGGTGGGGTCTTGTGAGAGCAGAGTAGAGGGGCAGAACCACCTCCCCCGACCTGCTGGTCACGCTTCTCTTGATGCAACCCAAGATAGCATTGGCCTTCTGGACAGCAAGCGCACACTGCAGGCTCATGTTGCATCTTTCATTAACTGACATCCCCAAATCCTGCTCCTCAGGGCTGCTCTCAGGCCATTTTCTCCCCAGCTTGTATCTGTGCTTGGGATTGCCCTAACCCAGGTGCAGGACCTTGCACTTGTCTTGGTTGGACTTCATGAGGTTGGCATGGGCCCACCTCTCTAGCCTGTTGAGGTCCCTCTGGATGCCATGCCTTCCCTCTAGTGTTTCAACTGCACCATTCAGCTTGGTGTCATCTGCAAACTTGCTGAGGGTGCACTCCATCCCACTGTCCATGTCACTTACAAAAGTGTTAAATAACACTTGTCCCAGCATCAATCCCTGAGGAATGCTACTCCATGCCAGTCTCCACATGGACACTGAGCTGTTGACCGCAGCTCTCTGTGCGTGACCATTTCTTACCCAATGAGTGAGTGATTTCTTCTCTTCATTAAGTTTCATGTTGTTGATATTTATGTTTTCAAGGACTAATGCTGAGAGTTCCGTATGGCTGATGGCCCTCAAAGCGGTGAAGATTTTTAGAGTTGTAGGACTTGGAGGTGTACTCACTATACATAGCTTGAATATGTCTCGATGTCAAGACTTTTATATACTTACCAGTGTAGTTTTGGCAGGGCAATGGCTCAATTTCATACCAGGTTCCAAGGCCTGTACCATTTGCGTTACAGTCCTGGTATCTCTGTCCTTGTAAGCAAAGAGAATCAAGGTTTTGGCTGAATTCATTTCTTCCATTATGTAGCATTGTACTTGATTATCAGAATTTTTCCTAATTCTTGTGGGTAACCTCATTTATCCTTCCCTTCCTGTGCATAACCTTTTGGTACAGAGTTCTTTCATAGACTTCTTTACGTACTCACGGCTTTATCTTCTTAAAGGATGTTTTTCCCATTTCTGGATGGTGCTTTTGCATTTGGAAATTGCAGGATCCAGACTTCAAGTTTTTGCTGTTTATTCTTCCCACAGAAAGAAGATTGACATCTGATGGTTGACATGTTGGAGAGTGACTTTGGGTGTTGTACTGGACAAAATCCTTCCTTTTACAACATCCCAATCATCCAAAGATAGATAATTCCATTTGAGGAGACCGGAAGCAGAAGGTGAAAGTGTAAGACATGCCATTTCTCAAAAGCCTTAATGTCCGAAAGACCCATGAGAAGGGGCTTAATCCTTTGGTGCCATTATTTCTGCGTGTTTCCAGTAGTGAGCCTGCTTTGACAGACCCCAAAACTTTGTGCTCTTTCCACATTCAGACATCTTCCAGACTGGGCTCATGCCTGATGCCTATGGTGAGATTGTCTATAAACAGAACATTAATTATCCCATGTATCTATTCTGCTTCCCACATCAACTCTTTGCAACCTTTCTGCTTGATGATCTGTTGAGGGAAGACCATGCTGTGGATGAGAGGTGGTGGAAAAAATGTCTGTGTAACTGGTGCTTTGATACTGTTTGCTGTCAACAGATATTAATGGAAATGGTAAAATTGTATTTGACAATGACTGGGGGACGCTGTAGGTGAAGAGCTCATTCAGGAAAGAGGAATGTTTGAATGTGGAACTTTGAAGTATGGAGAGGCCTTTCCCAGCAGACAAATGCAGTGGCAGCATCCCTGATATGAGTTCATCACTTGAATTTCATGTTGAGTAATACTTGTTGTGATGGAAGAGTGATGTCTGAAGAGGGATAGCGATGTCCCTTCCGTCTGTAGTTTTCACTACTTTGCCTTATTTGTTATCAAGGTTAAGCTGGGCCTTGGGGAAGGAGGACTTGAATATACTGAAGTTTCCTTGAAGTGTCACTGAATGAAATGCTCTCACCCATGGCTGACATATGGGTAAAATGTGGATGTTGTCCATGGAGCACCTAAAGGCTGTGAGTGCAGAGCAAGGATGGTGAGAGGCTGGATTTGAGTGTGGAAAGCAGGTGGGTCAGCAGTGATACTGTGTGGAGAATGGACTGATTTCATAGTTGGTGCTGAGGCCTGCTGCATTTCTGCTCTGTTTTATCCCATTTTCATTGTTTTGAGTGCTAATGGTAGTCTTCTGATGATCACAGATTTTCAAATAAGTGCATATAGAGTGATGGTGCATACCTGTAATGTATTCTTCTTCTTATGTGAATTCCCATTAATCCATCCATTCCTAACTATAACATGACATAGAGTTCCTTCTTAGCTTTAATTTGTCTTGAAGGGATTTGTTCCCGGAGTGTTTGTGGTTCGTGTTTCCCATTTCTGGATTTTGGGATTTTGCTTTTGAAAAAGGCAACGTTGCATTGCAAGGTATCCTTCCTCCGTTGTCAAGGTCTCAACCACCTGAAATCAGAAGTTTCCATCTAAGGAAACTTGAAACAGAATCCCTTTAAGGTTCCTGAAATAATTCCGAAAGTTTCTGAGGTTAACACTTCTACATTTGAAGTTTTATATTTATCCCTGTAGAGCAGGATGCAAAGCTTGATACTGTGTGAAAAGCGGTGACTTCTTCTTAAAATGTCATCCGCACAACAGTCCAGAGGAAGACCTTGGGGTGGTACTTGCAGCTTAGGTTCACAATGACTTCCTTGTGATCTATGGATGGAGTTGGTGCCTGCAGAGAAGACTGTGACACCGTCCTGGTGTGTTTCTCTTGAATGCTTCCTTTCCTACTTGAGGGATTGTAGCTATTCCTAGAGTTTTGTCTTTGTGGAAAGGGTTTGTTGTTATTGTTGTTTGTTTATTTTGTTTTCAATTTATCTTATTTTGTGTCTGTTGCTCACGTAAGCTGCTAGCTGGATATTAAAGAGATTTTCAGATAGTGTGGAATATTGGAGATGTGTGGATACTTCTGTGTTCTGTTCCATTTCTATCTCTGTGCTGTAAAGCAGAAGAGACTGGAAGATGTTCGACTTGTGGGAATGAGGGAGTGGTTTCAATACAGAC
>NC_034420.1:1067146-1069219 GCF_002078875.1 Numida meleagris
GTGCTAAAGAATGGTATGGTGGCAGACGTCCGCTGCAAATGCAAAACTAGAGTCGTAACTGATCCAAGTGAGTGACCTCACGGTATAAGTGCAAGTAGATCTGCATGCATGTCTATGGTCGGTCTCTGTTGCCTTCATTGCAAACTCCCTGGTGGTTTCTTCTGGTCTTTGAGTTGGTACCTTCATGGAACTGATATAGGTGAACGGAGAGCAAGTTCAGGATCTTCAGCTGTTCCTGTCACCAAGTCTGCGACTAGGGTTGGGTAAAAGAATCAGTCAAGATTGTTCAGAGGTAAAAAAAAAATGTCTGAAATGATTTCTGTGTCACTTCTGTGCAGGTGCTTCTTTCCTTGCTTGATTCAGTTTTCCATTGTGCATGCAATGGATGTAACATGCAATCTGAGTTTCTTCTTCAGAAAGAAATTTGACCTATGATATATATTCCAATTGACATTAGAAGAGTCTCCAGTGTAATTGTCACCTGTGAAATACCAAAAGAATGGTATGATGGGAAGTGCTCAGCAGACACAGTCCAGAACGGTGTGCTCTATGGCAGGGGTTTGAGGTGGGATGTGGGGTGATACTGGTTAATCGATACACCCTGATGGGGAGGAAATATGATTTTGGAACTTGGCTCCCTGCAGCATGTGAGTGGGAAGTTCCATTTTCCAAGTGGGATGGAGACGAGAATGGTTTTGTGTAGAGTGTCAATATCAAAGCACCAACGTGAAATTACAAGTGAATGTAGTATTTCATCAGCAGTGCTCCTTTCAGATGCACGGAAAGCCTCCCTCAAGAAAAACTGTGTGAACCATGGAACATAATGTGCTTCTGCAGAACATATATACACGTGGCATTAAAATGGATTATACCTCATGTAGGACACCGTTTTCAATTTATTTTGTCATGCATTGGAAATACACATGCACAGAGGTGTGTTCTCTCTGGTAAGGACTGCTTTGAAGAAAAGAAAACATGAACTTTCATATTCCGAGAAGAGGAGGATATAAGGGAACTAAATGCAGGCTAATACCATCTGCTTCCTTACTCTGAAGAAGGATTGTAGTGTGGGTGCACAACCAGCTCAGAGTGCTAAGAGGAGCTGCCAGTTAATAGGAGCACTTTGGTAGCAGGGAATGTTTCATTTGGGACTGTGTCTTCCTGCAGCAGCTGGAGATGGGCAAGAGATTCTATTTTCGAGTGAGATGGACGCCAGGAAACAGCATCTCATAGAAAACTGATATTGAAATGAAAAGACCAAGTTATAAGCATACGTAGAATATTAAATACTGTATGGAGAATACAGAGGAAAATGCAGTTTCAGGAAGGACTGCAGTGGTGCTTGAGACAGACTTTATGCAGACTCAGAACTACACAGAGATGAAAAGAACAAGGACAACACATCCAGCACACCAGAATAAAGATTACCAGAGGAGCCCTCAGATATCTCTCTGATCAGCAACACCATGGAAGAACAGAAAGGATCGTGTCGTCACGTGCAAGAAGAGAAGGACTGCAGGAAGCTAAATGCGGACGACAACATGAAATTGCTGCGAGAGTGCAGAGTGGGGCGGTTGTGCGGGTGCCGGCGGTTGGCGCGTTGGAGGCAGCGGCGGCGCTGAGTGGAGCCGTGCGTGCAGTGCCGGGCGGCGGCTGCGGGCGCCGCTGTTCACCACGGAGGAGAGGAAGAAGCGGAGCGCTGCAGCCAGCCCCGCCCGCTGCGGCCCGGCTCGCTCGCTTGCTCGCTCGCTGGCTGGGTCGGCGTCCGGGCGGGCCGCGAGCGAGCGAGCAAGCGGCCCCGCGGTGCGGAGCGGTGCTGCAGCGAGGCGGAGGGGCGGCGGGAGCGGTCGGCAGCGGCCGCGGAGGCGGAGCCGTAGCGGGAGAAGAAGGCGAGAGAGCAGCGGGAGAATAGTCGGCAGGCGGAGCGGCGCGGCAGCGGCGAGTGTGAGGTGGCGGCGTGGGAGCGGTGGCGGCGGGGCCGTGCGGGAGATGTGCGCGGCGAGAGAAGGGCGGTGTGGCCGGAGGCAGCGGGCGCTGCTGTGCTGCGTGTTGGTGGCGGCGTGGGAGGCGGCG
>NC_034420.1:1071549-1073937 GCF_002078875.1 Numida meleagris
TTGTTGTTAACGCCCCTCACTCACGGTGTTGTTGTGCTCTCTGCAGAGCACTGTTTCAAACGGGGTGGCACTACCCGGCGTGTGGAGATATTCTTACCGCGCTGTGTAATGTGTTTGTCCTTTCTCGGCCCTCTCACAGCTCATTCGCATTCGGTGAGTGTCCTCATTCGCACAGATTTTTGCTGTTAACGACTCTTATTTGCAGAGTGTTGTTGTGCTCTCTGCTGGGCAGCGTCAGAGGCATTGCGGTACTGGACGGCATGTCGAGGTATCCTTTTTTGGCTCGGTTCCCGAGTCCCTCCCTTCGCGCTCGCCTCTCGCTCTGGGCTTTGTCTCTCCCCGGTACCGCGTTTCCCCTCCCTGCTCTTCTTCCAGGCTTCCTTTGCCGGTGGGGCTGTTGGCTGCACAAGTCTCCTGCTCGTATACCGAACTTCAACGACCATTTGTCCCGACCTTCCCAGTTTGCACACACTTTTGATCCTGGCATCCCTAGTGCGCCTAGAAGTTGTTTTGTTCTCTGTCCGTAGATTGCTTTCTCGTTATTTGGAATTCTGTATCAGTACGCACTTCTCATTGCTAGTGGTGGGTTTTCTCAACGCGCATTGTGAATCAAATGAGGAAATGGTCCTTTGGTGATATCTATTTGCTTGTTTTCACAATCAAACACAATCCTTAGCGTTGGTAGTTTTCTCCAATTACTTTGGGATGCTGTGTGTGAATGGTTGTGAGGAAAACGGCGGACGTGTTTTGCTGTTTCTCAGTCTTTTATCTACGTCCTGATGACCTGATAACAATAGATCTGGGCATATGTTTGCTTACACTTTTTACAGCATCTCCCATGTTAGAATTATGTCACATTAATGTCTCGTTTCATAATGTCTGGGCTGATCCAAGAGTGATGTCACTACAGTGACTATGCCGTTCACCACGTTGCTAAGTTTAACATTTTTGCATAGTTTCTTTTCGAATTCTGAAGACAGATCTCAGTGTAGTTGATAACCTATTCAGGAATGAATATTATTTATACATGTCCAGTAGGGGAGCTGTTTCCATATGTGCCTTGAATGATTAAAGATATCAATTGAAAGAATTTTTTATTCTTATGTTTCTATAAAATGTCACTGAATGAAATGTCATGGTCATGACAGTGCCAAATGCTGATATTCTTCATTGTTTAAATAATGTCTGTGAATTTTTGAGCGAAGAGGGTGAGGGGCTGGTGTTGAGTCTAGGAAATAGGTGGTTAGTGTGGTTTAGAGAAGGGTACGGTTTGACTTCATACCTGTGCTAACGTCTGTGTCATTTACACTACAATCCTCATTTCCCTGTCTTTAGAGGTAGCAATAGTCCCCTGGAAAGGAAGATTTCACACAAATTGTATGTGTAACAATTCTTTAGAGCTAGAATGGCAGATAAATCTCGGTGTAAAGCCTAATTTATCCACCTCTAATTTCCTGTATCCCTGTGATGTAGCGTTCCTTCATTGTGATTTTCATGTGCGCAGACGTACACTTCGTGTGTGGTTGTGGATCATATTTTCCATTTCTGGCCAATGCTCATACAGTGGGAAATGAGAGTGTTTAACAGGAAATCCTTCCTTCCTTTGACAAGGTCTCAATCTGGTGTAGACAAGATTTTCTCTCTGAGGAAAAAGGAAGCAGAAGATTAAAGAGGATGTATTGTAGCGTCTCAGAAGCATTAATTATAGAATCATAGAATGTCCTGGGTTGAAAAGGACCTCAAAGATGATAAAGATGGTCTAGTTTCAACCTCCCTGCTGAGAGCAAGGTTGCCATCGACTAGACCAGGCTGCCCAGAGCCACTTCCAGCCAGACCTTGAATGCCTCCAGGGCTGGGGCATCCACAACCTCCTTGGACAACCTGTTCCAGTGCGTGTCACCACCCTCTGAGTGAAAAATCTCCTCCTAATATCTAACCTAATTCTCCCCTGTGTTAGTTTAAAACCATTCCCCCTTGTCCTATCACTGTCTGCCCTCGTAAACAATCATTTCCCCTCCTGTTTATACGCTCCCTTCAGGTATTGGAAGGCCACAATGAGTCCTCCCCAGAGCCTTCTCTTCTCCAAGCTAAACAAGCCCACTTCCCTCAACCTTTCTTCATAGGAGAGGTGCTCCAGCCCTCAGATCATCTTGGTGGCCCTCCTCTGGACTCGTTGCATGAGCTCTGCATCTTTCTTGTACTGAGGGCCCCAGACCTGGACGCAGTACTCCAGATGGGGCCTCACAAGAGCCGAGTAGAGGGGGACAATCCCCTCCCTCTCCCTGCTGACCACTCCTCTTTTAATGCAGCCCAGAACAGAGTTGGCCTTCCAGGCTGCCAGCGCACACTGCATTTTCATGTCCAGCTTCTCGTCCAGCAGGAACCCCA
>NC_034420.1:1073942-1083020 GCF_002078875.1 Numida meleagris
ACTAGACCAGGCTGCCCAGAGCCACTTCCAGCCAGACCTTGAATGCCTCCAGGGCTGGGGCATCCACAACCTCCTTGGACAACCTGTTCCAGTGCGTGTCACCACCCTCTGAGTGAAAAATCTCCTCCTAATATCTAACCTAATTCTCCCCTGTGTTAGTTTAAAACCATTCCCCCTTGTCCTATAGCTACCCACTCTCGTAAACAATCATTCCCCCTCCCTTTTATACGCTCCCTTCAAGTTCTGGAAGGCCACAATGAGGTCTCCCCGGAGCCTTCTCTTCTCCAAGCTAAACAAGCCCACTTCCCTCAACCTTTCTTCATAGGAGAGGTGCTCCAGCCCTCTGATCATCTTGGTGGCCTCCTTTGGACTTGTTGCACGAGCTCTGCATCTTTCTTGTACTGAGGGCCTCAGGCCTGGACGCAGTACTCCAGATGGGGCCTCACAAGAGCCAAGTAGAGGGGGACAATCCCCTCCCTCTCCCTGCTGACCACTCCTCTTTTAATGCAGCCCAGAACAGAGTTGGCCTTCCAGGCTGCCAGCGCACACTGCTGGCTCACATCCAGCTTCTCGTCCAGCAGGACCTCCAAGTCCTTCTCCACAGGGCTGCTCTCAAGGAGTACTTCCAACCAGTCTGTATAAATACCTGGGATTGCCGCTTCCCAAGTGCAGCACCTTGCATTTGACCTTGTTGAACCTCATTAGGTTCACATGGGCGGACTTCTCCAGCCTGTCCAGGCTTCCAAAATAGGCCCATGAGAAGAGGCTTCAACCTATGTTTTCTTTATTTCTATGTGCTTCCAACCATGTGCTTGGTTTGTCTTCTACCTTACAGTCTGAGTTGTTGTCAGGGTTGAATAACTTCCCACTCACACATGTGCTGGGTTTGTCTGGTGAGAGGGTCTTGAAACAGAAGGTTAATGACTCTATATGTAATTTCTGTTTTACATTTGAACTCTTAAGAATTTCTCTGCATAATGATAAGTTGAGTGAAAAAACATTTTTGTCTCCACCCCTGCAATGGTCTTTGCACACGTAGTGGAGAAACAGGCTGGGCTACTGGTCCCTTGAAGATGTTTTTTATCTTAAATATTGAAGACAGTCATAGGGGTATTATTTGGGTATGTCTTGGGGATGTTCCTTCTGAAGAGCCTGTGATGATTCTTTGAACTTTGACCTCAGAGGAATGGAGCAGACTTTGCTAGAAGCTAATTGGTATGGTAAGAGCCACTTTGTGGGTTCATCACTTGTCGTTTTGCCTTGTTTGTTGTCAAAGCTTGAACTAGTTTGCAGTGTGGAAGAGAGCCCTCAATAGACTGAAAGACCTGACTTGAATGTTTACATCAGTCAGGAAAAGGACTTGGATATGCTCATTTTTCTTTAAACTGTGACTGAGTGACATGCTCTTGCTAGGAGCTGAGGTACTGCTTGCTGTTGGATGTATCCATGGTGCAAGTCAAGGTTGTGAATGCAGAACAAGGATGGTGAGTGGCTGGATTTGTATGTGAACAGCAGGTGGGTCAGCAGTGATGTTGTGTGGACAATGGTTTGATTTCATAGTTGGTGTCAAGACCTGTGGTTGCTATGTATCATTTTATCTCAGTTTCAATATATCACATGGAAATGGTAATCTTCTGATGACAAAATATGTCTCTGTATAGAGAATGTTGATGTGTATCTCTAAAGCCTTATAAATCTTGTGTGAAGCCTCTCATATATCTAGATGTAACGTTATGATGTAGAGTTTCTTCACAGCTGTAATTCCGTTTATAGGCCTTCTTCCCTGGTTGTACCTGTGTTCCATTTTTCCCACTTTCTGGACAGAGCACATGAACTTGGAAATGATAAGTCTGTGTTGCAGAAACTTCTGACCTCCCTTGATCAGCTCTCAACAAACACATAAGTATATAATCTTGTGTGTGACCAAACTGAGACTGAATCCCTAATGGTATGGGTTGTTAGAGTTAGCGTAGTATGGTTGGGTTGAGTTTGGACTTGACGATCTTTGAGGTCTTTTCCAACCTGGGCAATTCTGTGATTTCTGTGGTTCAATTCTATGGTTCAATTCTATGGTTCAGTGATTCTATGGTTTCCTGAAATAATTTGAAAATGTTTCTGTATTAATTCTTTTTCATTTAGATTTTCATATTCATAGGAGATGAGCAGGAGAGTTGGAATCTTTCCGAGAAGTGGTGAATTTTTCCTAAAATGAAATCCTTGACTGTATAGTTCACAGGAAGAGTTTAGGGCCTTACCTGCAGCATAAAAACTCATTGAATTGCAGATATTGCGGGTTTGAATGTTCGTGTCCACAGATTAGACCATTATTCCTTCTTGAAGAGTTTCTCTACCACATTTCTCTTTGAATGTTTCCATGTGCTGCTTGACTGATTATAGCATGTCCTGGCCTTATGTACCTGCACAAATGTTGAATTCGAAAAAGCAGCAAAAATATTGTTGCTTTTTTTTTTTTCTTAGTAATGTGTTATCTGTTCATGAACCTTTTTCACATAAGACAAAAGCTGGGTATTTCAGGAGAGTCGGATCTGGTGTGGAATGCCAGAGGTATGTGGGTAACTTTTTGCTCTATTCCTTTTATTCCTCTGCTCTAGACAAACCTTAAAAGATTGGAAGGTCCATTAGAATTGTGGAAATGAGAGAGTTGTTGCCATACTTTGATTGTGTAGAGCTGTCAAGGCTAAGACTTCGATATATTTCTCTTTCGAAACAATGTCAGTGACAGAAATGCTCTCACCATTGCTAGACGTTACAGTAGGAATGTGGATACTGTCCGTGGTGCTGAAGAAATCAGAGATTTCAGAGTGCGGTGTGAGCGCTTGGCTTAGAGTGTGGAAAATCGTAGGGTTACGAGGGCTCTGTCTGGCCTCTTGAAAACTAACCTTCTTGTCTGGATTTGCTTTCACATCTGGTGCCCATGCCTGCATCATTTCTACTATGATCCTGGTTTCTTTGTAATTCGAGGCAGCATGGATTCCCCCAGAACAGAGTAATATGGAAAAACTGCGTATGTAGAGCAGGCCTGAGAAGGGAAAGAGATGGAATGCAGCTAGATGAACAGAGTTCTGTGGTGCTGAAGGCAAAGAAGAGCGGAATAGTGGTGTGAGCAACGATGTCCCCTGCAAATACTGATCAAGGGCCATACCAGGTCCCATGTAGTGCTGTAATATTACACCTGCATGCATACTGGGATGCATGTATCTGATGGGACAAGGTTTCCTTCACACCAAGTGCCATGGTGTTTTCTTCCAAAGTGTGGGTAGTATCTTGTTAGAAATTTAAGTGAAATGAAAGCATGGCCTGAGTTTTCAACTCTTCCAGACCTCAGCAGTGCAGTTGTATTAGAGGGAACCGGTGAGTGCAGACTGCCCAGACAAAGAAGGTCAAAAATTATTTTTTATATAATTACTGAGGGAGCTGGCAGAAGAGATAGCCAAGCTGCTTTCCATCATCTATCGGCATTCCTGGTCAACTGGAGAGGTCCCAGAAGACTGGAAATTTGCCAACGTGACTCCCATCTACAAGAAGGGTCGTAAGGAGGATCCGGGGAACTACAGGCCTGTCAGCCTGACCTCGGTGCCGGGGAAGGTTAAGGAGCAGATTGTACTGAGGGAGATCATGCGGCATTTGCAGGACAATCGGGGGATCAGGCCNTATAGAGAATGTTGATGTGTATCTCTAAAGCCTTATAAATCTTGTGTGAAGCCTCTCATATATCTAGATGTAACGTTATGATGTAGAGTTTCTTCACAGCTGTAATTCCGTTTATAGGCCTTCTTCCCTGGTTGTACCTGTGTTCCATTTTTCCCACTTTCTGGACAGAGCACATGAACTTGGAAATGATAAGTCTGTGTTGCAGAAACTTCTGACCTCCCTTGATCAGCTCTCAACAAACACATAAGTATATAATCTTGTGTGTGACCAAACTGAGACTGAATCCCTAATGGTATGGGTTGTTAGAGTTAGCGTAGTATGGTTGGGTTGAGTTTGGACTTGACGATCTTTGAGGTCTTTTCCAACCTGGGCAATTCTGTGATTTCTGTGGTTCAATTCTATGGTTCAATTCTATGGTTCAGTGATTCTATGGTTTCCTGAAATAATTTGAAAATGTTTCTGTATTAATTCTTTTTCATTTAGATTTTCATATTCATAGGAGATGAGCAGGAGAGTTGGAATCTTTCCGAGAAGTGGTGAATTTTTCCTAAAATGAAATCCTTGACTGTATAGTTCACAGGAAGAGTTTAGGGCCTTACCTGCAGCATAAAAACTCATTGAATTGCAGATATTGCGGGTTTGAATGTTCGTGTCCACAGATTAGACCATTATTCCTTCTTGAAGAGTTTCTCTACCACATTTCTCTTTGAATGTTTCCATGTGCTGCTTGACTGATTATAGCATGTCCTGGCCTTATGTACCTGCACAAATGTTGAATTCGAAAAAGCAGCAAAAATATTGTTGCTTTTTTTTTTTTCTTAGTAATGTGTTATCTGTTCATGAACCTTTTTCACATAAGACAAAAGCTGGGTATTTCAGGAGAGTCGGATCTGGTGTGGAATGCCAGAGGTATGTGGGTAACTTTTTGCTCTATTCCTTTTATTCCTCTGCTCTAGACAAACCTTAAAAGATTGGAAGGTCCATTAGAATTGTGGAAATGAGAGAGTTGTTGCCATACTTTGATTGTGTAGAGCTGTCAAGGCTAAGACTTCGATATATTTCTCTTTCGAAACAATGTCAGTGACAGAAATGCTCTCACCATTGCTAGACGTTACAGTAGGAATGTGGATACTGTCCGTGGTGCTGAAGAAATCAGAGATTTCAGAGTGCGGTGTGAGCGCTTGGCTTAGAGTGTGGAAAATCGTAGGGTTACGAGGGCTCTGTCTGGCCTCTTGAAAACTAACCTTCTTGTCTGGATTTGCTTTCACATCTGGTGCCCATGCCTGCATCATTTCTACTATGATCCTGGTTTCTTTGTAATTCGAGGCAGCATGGATTCCCCCAGAACAGAGTAATATGGAAAAACTGCGTATGTAGAGCAGGCCTGAGAAGGGAAAGAGATGGAATGCAGCTAGATGAACAGAGTTCTGTGGTGCTGAAGGCAAAGAAGAGCGGAATAGTGGTGTGAGCAACGATGTCCCCTGCAAATACTGATCAAGGGCCATACCAGGTCCCATGTAGTGCTGTAATATTACACCTGCATGCATACTGGGATGCATGTATCTGATGGGACAAGGTTTCCTTCACACCAAGTGCCATGGTGTTTTCTTCCAAAGTGTGGGTAGTATCTTGTTAGAAATTTAAGTGAAATGAAAGCATGGCCTGAGTTTTCAACTCTTCCAGACCTCAGCAGTGCAGTTGTATTAGAGGGAACCGGTGAGTGCAGACTGCCCAGACAAAGAAGGACAGAAATTATTTCTCTGTCACTCCTGTGCTCGCCTGTGCATGTCTTAGTTTTCCATAGGTGAGAGAGTGTTCTTCTTGCAACTTAGTGGTTCACAGGCAGTACAAGAGCACCAATTCTGCCCTTGAAAAAGAAAGATTGATCAGTCAGCAGTGTATGTGGCTGTAGCATGTTTTGCTTTCGAGTATTGTGTCAACGTCTGTGCCTATTTCACTAAGCCCCTTTCTTTCAAAGTCACGGTGATCATGAATGGCAGTCTTGTTTGTATGAGCCTTCAACCAGCACCACTGGATTTAAAATCACAACATAAAAAAATGCAGCTTGAATATTCATTGTCTACCAAGAACTCAGTGAGACAGCTTTCCAAGGCAAAGTTGTGTCAATTCATATATGCACCACAGTAGTTCCCCTCACATGGACCATCTGTTTCTTTATAATTTGAATCCGATGTATGACTGAGCTATTGCTTTGCAGGTAGCAGTTATTGAGAATACAGCCATGCTCTTCTACCCATTGTTGTAATCAAGAGGTCGTAAAAGGTCATCCAACATTGCATACATCCATGAATTCTTAAAGCCCTGTGTCATGCTAGTTACATGGGGACATGGTACAGACTCGTCTGCAATGCTCGTGGCCACCTCTTTTGGGTTGTTCTCATTTCTTGAAGGACGGAGGCACAGAGTCTGCCATCTCAGAGGGCTCAGGGTAACTCCTGGCTCCTTGTCTAAAGTGACAGTAGGGATATATATGGGTTGGGGTTTTGTCTTCTCGTGTACTGTGGAAAGTGCCTGGGAGAGTCCCTTTATGATGTGTTCTGGATACAGGGAAATGGCTTATTGTAGTCAGCTGACATTGAAACAACAACAGAAACCACGTGTTCTTGAATGTCACACATAGGTGATTGTACAGTGCTGGAAAGCGGAGGAAAAGTTAACTGCAGAACAACTGCAAGAATAATCAAAGGAGTTCGTGGTGGAGACGCTGCATCTCCAAACGTGAGATAATACTCAGAAGTATTTTAAGTTGGAATTAAAAATAAGGATTCTCCTAGGTACGTGTCAGAAATAACAAACCAAAGAAGAACACATTGCTATCTCCATGATCATGATGACCTTGAAGAAGAAATAATTCTTTTGTCCCCTCCAAGAAGAGACTGCTTACAAACAGCAAAAGAAGATGCAGCTTGAACTGTCAGTGATTTCCAAGTTTTCTGGGAGATGACTTCTTAAAGCAGATGCAAGTATACACTACAGTAGTGTCCTCCAAACCGTACAGGACCGTGATGTGTGAACCAGGGTTGCAGAAAAACCACATTAATAACCACGACAGGGAGCAATGGTTTGGTTTGGGAACTCTATTTCCTGTTGTACTTGACACATGACATCCCTTTCCTGTGTGGCATGGAGACAGTGGAATGGTTTTGTCTAGGCTATTGACACTGAAACTACAGAAATCACAAATGTACATTGACTTTGTGGCTTGTAAAGTGTTGGAAAGCTGCAGAACGATTCCTTCAAGAAGAACCGCAAGAAAGGTCAATGGAATTCCCGAAGGAGATAGTCCTCCTACAAAAAGAAGACGCAAAAGTATTTGGAGAAAGAATGAAGATCCTCAGTGCTATAAAAAACAAACAGGAGGGGAAATCTGCACTTTTGCTGTGATCGGATCNGGTTGAGTCACCGTCCCTGGAGATGTTCAAGAAACGTTTAGATATAGCGTTGGGAGACATGGTTTAGTGGGGTTGTTGGACTAGGTGGATGGTTGGACTAGGTGATCTTGTAGGTCTTTTCCAACCTAGCTAATTCTATGATTCTATTTCTCTATCACTCCTGTGCTCGCCTGTGCGTGTCTTAGTTTTCCATAGGTGAGAGAGTGTTCTTCTTGTAACTTAGTGGTTCACAGGCAGTACAAGAGCACCAATTCTGCCCTTGAAAAAGGAAGATTGATCGGTCAGCAGTGTATGTGGCTGTAGCACGTTTTGATTGCAAGTATTGTGTCGAGGTCTGTGCCTACGTCACTAAGCCCCTTTCTTTCATGTCATGGCAATCCTGAATGACGATCTTGTTTGTATGAGCCTTCAACCACTACCACTGGATTTAAAATCATGACATATGAAAATGCAGCTCGAATTTTCATTAACTTCCAAGTGCGGTGTGAGATAGCTTTGTAAGGCAAAGTTGTGTCAATGCAACAGTGCACCATAATAGTTCCCCTCACATGGACCAGCTGTTTCTTTATAATTTGAATCTGAGATAGTACCGAGGTAGTGGTTTGCAGGAAGGAGTTTTGGAGAGCACAGCCATGCTCTTCTACCCATTGTTGTAATCAAGAAGTCGTAAAAGGTCATCCAACATCGCATACATCCATGAATTCTTAAAGCCCTGTGTCATGCTAGTTACATGGGGACGTGGTACAGACTCGTCTGCAATGCTCGTGGCCACCTCTTGTGGGTTGTTCTCATTTCTTGAAGGATGGAGGCACAGAGTCTGCCATCTCAGAGGGCTCAGGGTAACTCCTGGCTCTTCGACTAGTGCGACATGGGGGAAATACATGGATTAGAAATTCGTCTTTGTGATGTTCTGTGGAAAGTGCCTGGGAGGGTCCCTTTATGATGTGTTCTGGATACAGGGGAATGGCTTATTGTAGTCAGCTGACATTGTCACAACAACAGAAACCACGTGTTGTTGAATGCTGGAAAGTGGAGGAAAGGTTAAGTGCAGAACAACTGCAAGAATAATCAATGGAATTTGTGGTGGAGATGCTGCTTCTGCAAATGTGAGACATTACTCAGAAGTATCTAAGTTGGAATTAAAAATAAGGATTCTCCTTGGTATGTGTTAGAAATAACAAATCCAAGAAGAGCACGTTGCTATCTCCATGATCATGATGACCTTGAAGAAGAAATAATTCTTTTGTCCCCTCCAAGAAGAAATTGCTTACAAAAAGGAAAAGAAGATGCAGCTTGAACTGTCAGTGATTTCCAAGTTTTCTGGGAGATGACTTCTTAAAGCAGATGCAAGTATACACTACAGTAGTGTCCTCCAAACCGTACAGGACCGTGATGTGTGAACCAGGGTTGCAGAAAAACCACATTAATAACCACGACAGGGAGCAATGGTTTGGTTTGGGAACTCTATTTCCTGTTGTACTTGACACATGACATCCCTTTCCTGTGTGGCATGGAGACAGTGGAATGGTTTTGTCTAGGCTATTGACACTGAAACTACAGAAATCACAAATGTACATTGACTTTGTGGCTTGTAAAGTGTTGGAAAGCTGCAGAACGATTCCTTCAAGAAGAACCGCAAGAAAGGTCAATGGAATTCCCGAAGGAGATAGTCCTCCTACAAAAAGAAGACGCAAAAGTATTTGGAGAAAGAATGAAGATACTCAGTGCTAGAAAAAAACAAACAGGAAGGGAAATCTGCACTTTTGCTGTGATCGGATCATAACCACCTTGCAGAATAGAGCTATGCTGTTCCATTGAAGAGAATAAGGATTGGAGGAAGCTAAGTGGACTAAGCATTATTTCCAGATTCCCGCGTCGGAGGCAGCGGCGGCGCTGAGTGGAGCCGTGCGTGCAGTGCCGGGCGGCGGCTGCGGGCGCCGCTGTTCACCGCGGAGGAGAGGAAGGAGCGGAGCGCTGCAGCCAGCCCCGCCCG
>NC_034420.1:1085985-1091894 GCF_002078875.1 Numida meleagris
GCCCCTCACTCACGGTGTTCTTGTGCTCTCTGCAGGGCAGCGTTTCAAATGGGATGGCACTACCCAGCGTGCGGAGATATTCTTACCGCGCTGTGTAATGTGATTGTCATTTCTCGGTCCCCTCACAGCTCGTTCCGCATCGTTCTGTGCTGTGAACGACAGTAGCAGGTGACCCGACTCACTTGTCGGATGAGAATAGCGGGACTTGTTACTTTAAGCGGTTCGTTAGAGCTTGCCCTGGGCGGCTCCCGCGTCCCTCCGTCCCCTCTAGCCTCTCAGTTGGGATTTGTCTCTCCCTGGTGTAGCGTTTCCCCTCCCCGCTCTACTTCTATGCTTCCTTTGAGGTTGAGGCTTTTGGCAGTACAAGTCTCGTCCTCATATCCTTAAATTCAACACACGTTTGCTCCTGACCTTCCGAGTTTGCACAGAATTTGGATCCAGATCTACTCAATACTCCCAGGGGTTGTTTTGTTCTCTGCTTGTAGCATGCCATTTTATTATTCGGATTTATGTATAAACATACACTTTGTGTTGCTAGTGCTGGATTTGATCAATGTTCCTCCCTCCCCGCCCGCCTCTCGCTCGGCGCTTTGATTCTTTCCCGTATCTCGTTCCATCTCCCCACTCCTCTATCCTCATTCGCTCGGATGTTTGATGTTAACGCCCCTAATTAGCAGTATCGTTGCGCTCTCCGCTGGGCAGCGTTAGAGGCCGCGCGGTACTGCACGGCGCTTGGAGATATTCTTACCGCCAAGTGTGAAGTGTTTGCACTTTGACTGCTGCCTTACACTTCATTCAGTATCCCTATCCGATGACGCCTGTAGTATCAAGTGTTCTGTTCCTGTTAACGATTGAAAATCCATGACAGTGCTGTGTGAAGAACGCGCGTGCATGCATTCCTGTCTCAGCGCCAAGAGCCTCTCCTTCCTTCTCTTTTCTTTTCCTGCTCTCTTTCCTCTGTGAAGAGTTTTCCGTCCTCTGGAGCCAAAGCTCCGTTTCGCAGCTGTCTGTGTGTGGAAGCCCTTTGCTGAAGGGAGGCAAACCCGGGCTCTGCTGTCAGCGTTAACGTTGGGGTGGAAGGCGTTAGGTGTGAGTGTGCTTGCGGTTGCAGTTTGCTATACCGAGGCTTTCCGTCTTTCATTCTTTTCGTTACGTGTTTTTTTTTCCCTTGCCATGTTAAACTCGTGTTCTCCCAGGGCGTTGTCTCTTCTCCCTATCGGGTTTTCCCTCCCCGCTCTTCTTCCAGGCTGTTGGCTGTACAAGTCTACTCCACGTGCCCTAACTTCAACGCACGTTTGCTCCCGACCTCTCCAGTTTGCACAGACTTTTGATACTGACATCCCCAGTACACCTAGAGGTTGCTTTGATCTCTGCCTGTAGAACGCCTTTTTATTATTGGTTATTCTATGTCAACATACACTTCTCATTGCTTGCAGTGGGTTTGATCGACGTGCTTGATGAATCGAATGAGGAAATCCTCCTTTGGCGGTGTCGATTTGCCTGTTATCATAGTCAAACACAATCTTTACAGTTGGTAGTGTTCACCAGTTGCTCTGGGATGCTGTGTGTGAACGGCTTGTGAGGAAAACAGGGGATGTGTTTTGCAGTTTCTCAGTCTTTTATCTGTGTCCTGATGACCTGATAACAATAGAGCTGGGCGTATCTTTGGTAACACTTTCTAAGGCTTCTGCCATGTAATACCTTTGTCACTTCAATGTCTCTGTTCATAATGTTTCGGCTGATCCAAGAGTGATGTCTCCACAGTGACAATGCTGTTCACCACTTTGGTAGGTTTAATATTTTTACCTTGTTTCTTTAAAGATTCTTAAGGTGGATCTCAGTGTAGNTCTCCTCATTCGCTCAGAACCTTGTTGTTAACGCCCCTCACTCACGGTGTTCTTGTGCTCTCTGCAGGGCAGCGTTTCAAATGGGATGGCACTACCCAGCGTGCGGAGATATTCTTACCGCGCTGTGTAATGTGATTGTCATTTCTCGGTCCCCTCACAGCTCGTTCCGCATCGTTCTGTGCTGTGAACGACAGTAGCAGGTGACCCGACTCACTTGTCGGATGAGAATAGCGGGACTTGTTACTTTAAGCGGTTCGTTAGAGCTTGCCCTGGGCGGCTCCCGCGTCCCTCCGTCCCCTCTAGCCTCTCAGTTGGGATTTGTCTCTCCCTGGTGTAGCGTTTCCCCTCCCCGCTCTACTTCTATGCTTCCTTTGAGGTTGAGGCTTTTGGCAGTACAAGTCTCGTCCTCATATCCTTAAATTCAACACACGTTTGCTCCTGACCTTCCGAGTTTGCACAGAATTTGGATCCAGATCTACTCAATACTCCCAGGGGTTGTTTTGTTCTCTGCTTGTAGCATGCCATTTTATTATTCGGATTTATGTATAAACATACACTTTGTGTTGCTAGTGCTGGATTTGATCAATGTTCCTCCCTCCCCGCCCGCCTCTCGCTCGGCGCTTTGATTCTTTCCCGTATCTCGTTCCATCTCCCCACTCCTCTATCCTCATTCGCTCGGATGTTTGATGTTAACGCCCCTAATTAGCAGTATCGTTGCGCTCTCCGCTGGGCAGCGTTAGAGGCCGCGCGGTACTGCACGGCGCTTGGAGATATTCTTACCGCCAAGTGTGAAGTGTTTGCACTTTGACTGCTGCCTTACACTTCATTCAGTATCCCTATCCGATGACGCCTGTAGTATCAAGTGTTCTGTTCCTGTTAACGATTGAAAATCCATGACAGTGCTGTGTGAAGAACGCGCGTGCATGCATTCCTGTCTCAGCGCCAAGAGCCTCTCCTTCCTTCTCTTTTCTTTTCCTGCTCTCTTTCCTCTGTGAAGAGTTTTCCGTCCTCTGGAGCCAAAGCTCCGTTTCGCAGCTGTCTGTGTGTGGAAGCCCTTTGCTGAAGGGAGGCAAACCCGGGCTCTGCTGTCAGCGTTAACGTTGGGGTGGAAGGCGTTAGGTGTGAGTGTGCTTGCGGTTGCAGTTTGCTATACCGAGGCTTTCCGTCTTTCATTCTTTTCGTTACGTGTTTTTTTTTCCCTTGCCATGTTAAACTCGTGTTCTCCCAGGGCGTTGTCTCTTCTCCCTATCGGGTTTTCCCTCCCCGCTCTTCTTCCAGGCTGTTGGCTGTACAAGTCTACTCCACGTGCCCTAACTTCAACGCACGTTTGCTCCCGACCTCTCCAGTTTGCACAGACTTTTGATACTGACATCCCCAGTACACCTAGAGGTTGCTTTGATCTCTGCCTGTAGAACGCCTTTTTATTATTGGTTATTCTATGTCAACATACACTTCTCATTGCTTGCAGTGGGTTTGATCGACGTGCTTGATGAATCGAATGAGGAAATCCTCCTTTGGCGGTGTCGATTTGCCTGTTATCATAGTCAAACACAATCTTTACAGTTGGTAGTGTTCACCAGTTGCTCTGGGATGCTGTGTGTGAACGGCTTGTGAGGAAAACAGGGGATGTGTTTTGCAGTTTCTCAGTCTTTTATCTGTGTCCTGATGACCTGATAACAATAGAGCTGGGCGTATCTTTGGTAACACTTTCTAAGGCTTCTGCCATGTAATACCTTTGTCACTTCAATGTCTCTGTTCATAATGTTTCGGCTGATCCAAGAGTGATGTCTCCACAGTGACAATGCTGTTCACCACTTTGGTAGGTTTAATATTTTTACCTTGTTTCTTTAAAGATTCTTAAGGTGGATCTCAGTGTAGTTGATAATAACCCTTTCTAGACTGGTATATTATTTATGAATGTCCAATGGTGGAGCTGTTATCATACATGCCTTGAATGTTTAAAGCTGTCAGTAAGTAGAATTTTATATTCTTACGTTTCTGTAAAATGTCACTGAATGAAAGGTTGTTGCTCATTGTTGTGATAGTGCCAAATGCTGCTGTTGTTGATCATTCAAGTAAAGTCTGTGAATGTTGAGAGCAGAGGGTGAGGAGCTGGTGTTGAAACTAGGAAATAGGTGGTTAGTGTGGTTTAGAGAAGGTATGGTTTGATTTCATACCTGTGCTAAGTTCTGTGCCATTTACATGACAATTCTCATTTCCCTGTCCTTAGAGGCCGCAATACTCCCACGGTAATGAAGATTTCACCCAAATTGTATGTGGAAATATTCTTTAGAGCTAGAAAGGCTTATAATCGCAGTATGGAACCTCGTTTATCTATCCCTGGTTTCCTGTATCCCTGTGATGTAAGGTTTCTTCATTGTGTCTTTGATTCATTCAGGCCTGTACTTCGTGGATGGTTGTGGTTCATGTCTTCCATTTCTGGCCAGTGCTCTTACACTGGAAATGAGAGTGTTGTATTACATGAAATCCTTCCTTCCTTTGGCAAGGTCTCAATCAGGTGTAGACAAGAATTTCTCTCTGAGGAAGAAGGAAGCAGACGATTAAAGAGGATGTCTTGTATCTTCTCAGAAGCCTTAACTTCCAAAATAGGCCCACGAGAAGAGGCTTCAACTTATGGTTTCTTTATTTCTGTGTGGTTCCGGCAGTGAGTTTGCTTTGAGTGCCACCTTAGAGTTTGCATTTTTGGCAGGGTTGGATAGCTTCCCACTTGCACGTGTTCTAGGTGTGTCGTGTGAGATGGTCTTGAAACAGAAGTGTAATGACCTTATATATAATTTCTGCTTCACATTTAAACTCTTTAAAACTTCTCTGCATGATGATATGTTGAGGGAAGAAATGTCTTTGTATTCACCTCATACATGGTCTTTGCACAAGTTGTAGAGAAATGGGCTGGGTTACTGATCCTTCCATGCTGCTTGTTATCAACAAATACTGAAGACAATCATAGGAGTATTGTTTGGGAATGTCTCGGGGATGCTCTGTCTCAAGGGCTTGTGGAGGAAAGAGGATTGCTTGAACACTGTCCTGACAGGAATGAAGCAGACTTTGCTAGAAGGTAACTAGTATGCTAAGGGCCTCTTTGTGGATTCATGGCTTTAATTTCATGTTGAATAACATTTTCAGTGATTGAAGTACAAGATCTGAAGAGCGGTAGGTAATAGTTTCACTTGTCAGTTTTGCCTTGGTGGTTGTCAAAGCTTAAACTAGTACTCAGTGTGGAAGAGAGCCCTCAGTAGACTGGACCACCTGACTTGAATGTTTACATCAATCAGGAAAGGGACTTGGATATGCTCACGTTTCCTTAAACTGTTACTGAATGACTGTTGACACTGAAACTACAGAAATCACAAATGTACATTGACTTTGTGGCTTGTACAGTGTTGGAAAGCTGCGGAACGTTTCCTTCAAGAAGAACCGGAAGAAAGGTGAATGGAATTCCTGAAGGAGATAGTCCTGCAAAAACGAGATAAGATGCAGAAGTATTTAGGGAAGGAATAAAGATTCTCCTTACTCAGTGCTAGAAACAACGAACTACAGGTTGAACTCTGTACTTTCGCTCTGATCATAACCGCCTTGCCGAACAGAAGAATTCTGCTGTCCCATTGAAAAATGAGGATTGGAGGAAGCTAAGTGCACAAAGCACTATTTCCCGGTACCGGGGCAGAGGCAGCGGCGGCGCTGGATGGAGCCGTGCGTGCAGTGCCGGGCGGCGGCTGCGGGCGCCGCTGTTCACCACGGAGGAGAGGAAGGAGCGGAGCGCTGCAGCCAGCCCCGCCCGCTGAGGCCCGGCTCCCTCGCTCGCTCGCTCGCTGGCTGGGTCGGCGTCCGGGCGGGCCGCGAGCGAGCGAGCGAGCGTCCCCGCGGTGCGGAGCGGTGCTGCAGCGAAGCGGAGGGGCGGCGGGAGCGGTCGGCAGCGGCCGCGGAGCCGGAGCCGGAGGAGGAGAAGGCGGCGAGAAAGAAGCGGGAGAAGAGTCGGCAGGCGGAGCGGCGCGGCAGCGGCGAGTGTGAGGTGGCGGCGTGGGAGCGGTGGCGGCGGGGCCG
>NC_034420.1:1094432-1096269 GCF_002078875.1 Numida meleagris
GCCGCGCCGCTGCGCGGGGAAGACGCTGCCGCCCACCGCGCCGCCGAGCCCGACGGCCTCACGGTGAGTGCTGCGAGCGCGCCGGCCCCCTAGTCCCTCCCTCGGCGCTCGCCTCTCGCTTTGACTCGTTTCCCTGCCGCGTTTCTCCTTTCCTGTTCTTTATCGTCATTCGCTCCGATTTTTGCTGTTAACGCCCCTTATTTGCAGAGTGTTGTTCTGCTCTCTGCTGGGCATAGTCAGAGGCATTGCGGTACTGGACGGCGTGTCTAGGTATCCTTTCTTGGCATAGTGAAGTTTTTGCACTTTCACTGCCGCCTTACTATTTTGTGCCGTGTCCCCCTCTCTCACCTACACCCGAAGGGAAGTGACTCACTCGTCAGATGAAACTATTTGCATAATAGATTATTTTAAATAATTCGTTACTTGAAGCGCTTCTCTCGATTCTTGCCATTCACTAATTCTCAATTTATCAGTGTATGAATATTGGCAATCCAAATACTGAAGCTATGACCTCCATGTCTGTCGAGACCGAGCAGATGAAAGAGATCTCTTAATTTTTTTTATTTTTTATTTTCATGGACTGATGCTGTGCCTCTTATATGCGTGATATCCTTCAAGAACGGGAAGATCTCTTACAGTTATCCGACTGTGTCTTACTGACTCCAGCTGTAATGAATCTGCTTTTCCTTCTTCCTCTTCAGAATATTTCTCTTGATGCATCGTCATGTGTTGAGCCAATAATTGTTTTTCTCTCCTTCTGTGCTGTCATTTCCATACACTTGTTGCAGGGACGAGCTGGGCCATTGGTTCCTTGAAGTAGTCTGCTAGTTGTAAGGATGAAACACGATTCAAAGAGTTGTGATTGGGAATGGCTTCAACGTGCTGTGTGTGAAGGGCTCACAGACTAGATGTGGGGAGTAGTTTGCTAATTCCCAGTCTTTCATCTTTGACATATCTAAGGTTGATCTGGGTGTGTGTAGGAAACACGTGCTATGGCAGCTGCAACTGTATTGCAGGATCCAGACTTTTGCTGTATAGTTTTCCTAAGGACAGAAGATTGACATCTGGTGGTTGGTATGTTGGAGAGTCGATTCATTGTAATAGAGAAGTGTGAGTATTGAGTTTATCAGTTGTTATGTTGCCTTTTCTGTTTGTCCTTGTCCAAATTACTCTTCTTATCCATACCCCTTTTACCTCTCATTCCTCATCCTTCTCAGCTCCCGCGCATAGAAGCAAGTGATTTGACTCGCTCTTTGGATGGGAATTAGGAATACTTTAATTCTCATTTCACAGAGTTCAGTAGTTGAAAGGGTTGTTGCAAGTCTCACTATTGGTTATCTAGTTGTCTGTTTTTCTGAGTGTGAAATTTGAGCAATAGGATGCTGTACTTATGCGTTGATACAGTGCATGTTGATACAAGCCACCTTTCCTTTCCCATTGGAGGTAACAGTAGGATTTTGTTAGCAGCATTAATGTTGGAGTCCTCAACTTTATTTTCTTTCATCCTATTGATTGTCAAGCTGAAAGAATGACATCTGTGTAGAGACGCGACAGATATGAAAGAGTTCAGTTTGCATTTATTGTATCTATATAGGCAATAGGTGTTTTTGTTCTTTCTGTTACTGCTCTGTTGATTTTTGTTTGTTTGTTTGTTTTTTATTTAATGAAATAACTATTTGTTTAGTGCTTTTCTGGTTTTCCTTTATTTTGTCCACAAGTGCCTGTTTGTGTGACTTGAAACTGATGATAGAATTTTAGGATCCTAGAATGGTTTGGGTTGGAAGGGGCCTTTAAGATCATCTAGTTCCAATCCCTCTGCTACAGGCAGGGACGCCTC
>NC_034420.1:1098484-1102775 GCF_002078875.1 Numida meleagris
AGGAGGACTTGAATATACTGAAGTTTCCTTGAAGTGTCACTGAATGAAATGCTCTCACCCGTGGCTGACATATGGGTAAAATGTGGATGTTGTCCACGGAGCACCTAAAGGCTGTGAGTGCAGAGCAAGGATGGTGAGAGGCTGGATTTGAGTGTGGAAAGCAGGTGGGTCAGCAGTGATACTGTGTGGAGAATGGACTGATTTCATAGTTGGTGCTGAGGCCTGCTGCATTTCTGCTCTGTTTATCCCCTTTTCTTTGTTTTGAGTGATAATGGTTGTCTTCTGATGATAATGGATTTTCACAATAACTGTGTATATTGAGCAATGATGCATACCTGTAACATAGTATTCTTCTTGTGTGAAACCTCGTTAATCCATGCATGCGTAGCTATAACATGACATAGAGTTCCTTCTTAGCTGTAATTTGTCTTGAAGGGATTTGTTCCCGGGGTGTTTGTGGTTCGTGTTTCCCATTTCTGGATTTTGGGATTTTGCTTTTGAAAAAGGCAGGATTGTATTGCAAGGTATCCTTCCTCCGTTGTCAAGGTCTCAACCACCTGAAGTCAGAAGTTTCCATCTAAGGAAACTTGAAACAGAATCCCTTTAAGGTTCCTGAAATAATTCCGAAAGTTTCTGAGGTTAACACTTCTACATTTGAAGTTTTATATTTATCCCTGTAGAGCAGGATGTTTTTCACTGTGTGAAAAACAGTGACTTCTTGTTAAAATGTCATCAGCACAGCAGTCCAGAGGAAGACCTTGGGGTGGTACTTGCAGCTTAGGTTCACAGTGACTTCCTTGTGATCAGTGGATGGAGTTGGTGCCTGCAGAGAAGACTGTGACACCGTCCTGGTGTGTATCTCTTGAATGCTTCCATTTCTAGTTGAGGGATTGTAGCTATTCCTAGAGTTTTGTCTTTGTGGAAAGGGTTTGTTGTTATTGTTGTTTGTTTATCTTGTTTTCAATTTATCTTATTTTGTGTCTGTTGCTCACGTAAGATGCTAGATGGATATTAAAGAGATTTTCAGATAGTGTGGAATATTGGAGATGTGTGGATACTTCTGTGTTCTGTTCCATTTCTATCTCTGTGCTGTAAAGCAGAAGAGACTGGAAGATGTTCGACTTGTGGGAATGAGGGAGTGGTTTCAATACAGACCATGAACATGTAGAGCTGTCAAGGCTAAGGCTTTGATATATTTCTCCATCAGTTAAATGTCAGTGAATGGAATGTGCTTGAAATTGAGAGAGAGGCCATAGGAATGTGGATGCTGTCCATGGTGCTGCTGACTTTTGTGAGTGTGGAGTACGGAGATGAAAACCCGAATTAGAGAACATGTAATTGGTGTGTTAAGGTGCCTTTGATTGGGCAGTGGTAAGCTCTCATCCGTGGTGCCTAGGCCTGCACTATTTCTGCTATGATGTGCTTCTACAGAACATGTATACACGTGGCATTAAAATGGATTATACCTCATGTAGGACACCGTTTTCAATTTATTTTGTCATGCATTGGAAATACACATGCACAGAGGTGTATTCTCTCTGGTAAGGACTGCTTTGAAGAAAAGAAAACATGAACTTTCATATTCCGAGAAGAGGAGGATATAAGGGAACTAAATACAGGCTAGTACCATCTGCTTCCTTACTCTGAAGAAGGATTGTGATGGGGGTGCACAACCAGCTCAGAATGCTGAGAGGAGCTGCCGGTTAATTGGAGCACTTTGGTAGCAGGGAATGTTTCATTTGGGACTGTGTCTTCCTGCAGCAGCTGGAGATGGGCACGAGGTTCTGTTTTCGAGTGAGATGGACGCCAGGAAACAGCATCACATAGAAAACTGATATTGAAACGAAAAGACCAAGTTATAAGCATATGTAGAATATTAAATACTGTACGGAGAATACAGAGGAAAATGTAGTTTCAGGAACGAGGGCAGTGGTGGTTGAGAGACTTTATGCAATAATAAGACTCAGAACTACACAGAGATGAAAAGAACAAGGACAACACGCCCAGCAAGCCAGAATAAAGATTACCAGAGGAGCCCTCTGATATCTCTCTGATGATCAACACCATGGAAGAACAGAAAGAATCATGTCGTCACGTGCAAGAAGAGAAGGACTGCAGGAAGCTAAATGCGGACGACAACATTATGTGCGGGTGCCGGCGGTTGGCGCGTTGGAGGCAGCGGAGGCGCTGGATGGAGCCGTGCGTGCAGTGCCGGGCGGCGGCTGCGGGCGCCGCTGTTCACCGCGGAGGAGAGGAAGGAGCGGAGCGCTGCAGCCAGCCCCGCCCGCTGCTCGCTCGCTCGCTCGCTCGCTGGCTGAGTCGGCGTCCGGGCGGGCCGCGAGCGAGCGAGCGAGCGTCCCCGCGGTGCGGAGCGGTGCTGCAGCGAAGCGGAGGGGCGGCGGGAGCGGTCGNTCTTCCAGTTTAAAGCCATTTCCCCTCATCCCGTTGCTATATGCCCTTACAAAAGTCCCTCTCGAGCTTTCCTGTAGGCCCCCTTCAGGTACTGGAAGGCTGCTAGAAGGTCCCCCCAGAGCCTTCTCTTCTCCAGGCTGAAGAGCCCCAGCTCTCTCAGCCTGTCCGTGTAGGGGAGGTGCTCCAGCCCTCAGATCATCTTCATGGCCCTCCTCTGGACCTGCTCCAACAGCTCCATGTCCTTCCTGTGTTGCGGAACACAGAACTGGACACAGTACTTCCAGGTGGGGTCTCGTGAGAGCAGAGTAGAGGGGCAGAACCACCACCCCCGACCTGCTGGTCATGCTTCTCTTGATGCAACCCAAGATACCATTGGCCTTCTGGGCTGCAAGCGCACACTGCAGGCTCATGTTTCATCTTTCATTAACTGACATCCCCAAATCCTGCTCCTCAGGGCTGCTCTCAGGCCATTTTCTCCCCAGCTTGTATCTGTGCTTGGGATTGCGTCAACCCAGGTGCAGAAACTTGCACTTGGCCCTGTTGAACTTCATGAGTCTGGCATGGGCCCACCTCTCCAGCCTGTCCAGGTCCCTCTGGATGCCATGCCTTCCCTCTAGTGTTTCAACTGCACCACTCAGCTTGGTGTCATCTGCAAACTTGCTGAGGGTGCACTCCATCCCACTGTCCATGTCGCTTACAAAGGTGTTAAATAACATCTTTCCCAGCATCAGTCCCTGCGGAATGCTACTCCATGCCGGTCTCCACGTGGACACTGAGCTGTTGACCGCAGCTCTCTGTGTGTGACCATTTCTTACCCAATGAGTGAGTGATTTCTTCACTTCATTAGTTTTAATGATGTTGATATTTATGTTTTCAAGGACTAATGCTGAGAGTTCCATATGGCTGATGGCCCTCAAAGCGGTGAAGATTTTTAGAGTTGTAGGACTTGGAGGTGTACTCTCTATACATAGCTTCAATATGTCTCGATGTCAAGACTTCTATATACTTACCAGTGTAGTTTTGGCAGGGCAATGTCTCAATTTCATACCAGGTTCCAAGGCCTGTACCATTTACGTTACAGTCCTGGTATCTCTGTCCTTGTAAGCATAGAGAATCAAGGTTTTGGCTGAATTCTTTTATTCCATTATGTAGCATCGTACTTGATTATCAGAATTTTTCCTAATTCTTGTGGATAACCTCATTTATCCTTCCCTTCCTGTGCATAACCTTGTGATACAGAGTTCTTTCATAGACTTCTTTACATACTCATGGCTTTATCTTCTTGAAGGATGTTTTTCCCATTTCTGGATGGTGCTTTTGCATTTGGAAATTGCAGGATCCAGACTTCAAGTTTCTGCTGTTTATTCTTCCCACAGAAAGAAGATTGACATCTGGTGGTTGACATGTTGGAGAGTGATTTTGGGTGTTGTACTGGACAAAATCCTTCCTTTTACAACATCTCAATCACCCAAAGATAGAAATTTCTCTTTGAGGAGACCGGAAGCAGAAGGTGAAAGTGTATGACGTACCATTTCTCAAAAGCCTTGATGTCCAAAAGACCCATAAGAAGGGGCTTAATCCTTTGGTGCAGACACCCAAAACTTTGTGCTCTTTCCACATTCAGACATCTTCCAGCCTGGGCTCATGCCTGATGCCTATGGTGAGATTGTCTTAAAACAGAACATCTATTATCCTATGTATCTATTCTGCTTCCCACATCAACTCTTTGCAACCTTTCTGCTTGATGATCTGTTGAGGGAAGACCATGCTATGGGTGAGAGGTGGTGGGAAAAATGGCTGCGTAACTGGTGCTTTGATACTGTTTGCTGTCAACAGATATTAATGGAAATGGTAAAATTGTATTTGACAATGTCTGGGG
>NC_034420.1:1106552-1150515 GCF_002078875.1 Numida meleagris
GACGCTGCCGCCCACCGCGCCGCCGAGCCCGACGGCCTCACGGTGAGTGCTTCGAGCGCGCCGGCTACCAAGTCCCTCTCTCTCCGCTCTTCTCTATCCCAGGGCGTTGCTTCTTCGCCGTGTCGCGTTTCCCCTTATCCTCTTTTCTCTCCTCATTCGCTCAGAACCTTGTTGTTAACGCCCCTCACTCACGGTGTTCTTGTGCTCTCTGCAGGGCAGCGTTTCAAATGGGATGGCACTACGCGGCGTGTGGAGATATTCTTACCGCGCTGTGTAATGTGATTGTCGTTTCTCGGTCCCCTCACAGCTCGTTCCGCATCGTTCTGTGTTGTCAACTACAGCAGCAGATGACCCGACTCACTTGTCGGATGAGAATATCGGGACTTGTTTAAGCGGTTCGTTAGAGCTTGCCCTGGGCGGCTCCCGCGTCCCTCCCTCCCCCCTCGCCTCTCGCTCGGGACTTTGGCTCTCTCCTGTATCGCTTTTCCCCTTTCCTCTTCTGTGTCCTCGTTTGCTCCGATGTTTGGTGTTAACGCCCCTAATTAGCAGTGTCGTTGCGCTCTCTGCTGGGCAGCCTTAGAGGCCGCGCGGTACTGCACGGCGCTTCGGGATATTCTTACTGTCTAGTGTGACGTGTTTGCACTTTAACTGCCTCTTTACACTTCGTTCCGTATCCCTATCCGCTGACGCCTATAGCCTGAAGTGTTCTGCTCCTGTTAACGAATGAAATTCCATGACAGTGCTATGTGAAGAACACATGTGCGTCCATTGCGTCCTCTGGAGCCAAAGCTCCGTTTCGCAGCTGTCTGTGTGTGGATGCCCTTTGCTGAAGGGAGGCAAACCCGGGCCCTGCTGTCAGCGTTAACGTTGGGGTGGAAGGCGCTAGGTGTGAGTGTGCTTTCGGTTGCAGTTTGCTATACCGAGGCTTTCTGTCTTTCATTCTTTTCGTGACATGTTTTTTCCCCTGACATGTTAAACTCGTGTTCTCCTGTGGACATCAGGGGTTCTGAATAATACTCTTCATAGTTTTCAGGATCTGCTGTTTTCCTGATAGCCTGTGTGCTCACTGAGTCGAGTGAGATTGTCCTTGTTGGAGAAACGTTGCTCAAATAGGCTTGCTCGATTGTCTTTGTCCCAAAAAGAGACAGGAGCGAGCCTTTAGCTTTCTTTATTCAGATAAAGGGAGAGTCCACTAGGGTATACCCCTGTGGGGGCTCTCAGAGTACCTGACTTTGCAAATTCCCTTTTATCTTCACTTCCCAATCAGTGTCCCTTCCTCCTTTCCTCATTGGCTGCAGTACTCAGAGGATACAGACTTCCTTGTTCCCCTAGTACACGTTTTCCCTTGTATGTGACCTATGAAGCCTGCGCAGTAAGTCCAAAGTTCCTAAGTTCAAGTTGTTACAGACCTTTGTAACTAAAACCTTACTTGCTAAGTGTGTACAGGACTAGCAGAAAGGAATTGGCACACTTACACACAACAACTTGTGAGCAAGGACATCTCATTCGTGAGCCTCTGCATACATGATTTTATTTGCAAGGGCATCTTCAGGCTTCTTTTATCTCAGTCCTGAGCAGAATCTTCATGACTCCGTGTAAAACTTAAGATGCATCTCCTTTACCCTTGCCACAGTGTTTCTCTTTTTACACCGTGATGTGCTGAACAAGAAATGTCTTTCTGTCCATCCATGCTGAGGTTTCTGTGCATGTCTTAGAGAAGTAGACTGGGCAATTGGTCCTTCAACCATGTCCACAATGATTCCCAGTCTTTTATCTTTGACCTATCAAGGTGGGAGCAGGCTCTGCCTTTGCTGGCAGCCACATGCTATAGCAGCATCAGCCATGTTGCCAAATTCAGACGTTATTTTTTTCTGCGTGGTCTTCATAGAGATAGAAGATCTGGAGGTTGTTAGGTTCACAGCAGTTTTATTTTAAAAGTGTAGAAGATAAGCGTTAATAATGAGTTTGTCACAGTCGTTATATTATCTTTATCTTTTGACCTCATCCGAATTATTCTGTGTTTACCCATTGCCACTTCACAGCTCGTTCCTTACCCTTGTCAGCTTCGCCCACAGCAGCAAGTGAGTTGAGTCACTCTTCAGGTGGGAATAGAGGATCGAGGATCGATAGAGTTGTCATTTGAAAGAGCTGGTTAGTTGAAATGCTTTTCGCACGTCACACCTTTGCTTATCGAGTTATCAATTTGCCGAAGTGTGAAATTTGAGCGAGGGAATGATCTACTTTTAGCATTGATATAGCGTGCGCTGATCCAAGCCAATTTTCCTCTTCCATTTGAGGTAAGAGTTGCATTTCATTAGCAACATTACCACTGGTGTTGTCTGAATTCTTTTCTCATTTCCTAACGCTTGGCTATATGAAATAATGTCATTTCTGTCGTGATGACAAGGTAGATATGGTAGGGTTCAATTTACTTTTATTTTACATGTGCAGATTATAGATATCATAGTTCTTTTTTTTCTGTGTTTTTGTTGGTCTGTTTGTTGGCGTTTTGTTTTGTTTTAATTATCTGCATAAGTGCCTAGTCACACAACCTGAAACAATTCCTTCACTTCATTACGCTTTCTGTTGGTTCAGTTTATGTTTTGAAGGACTGATGCTGGGGCCTCCACGTGGCTGATATCGTTCAAAGTCTGGATGATGTCGGGGCTTTGGCTCACAGTGCATTTCCACTCCCCGCTTTTCTTCCCTAATTTACACACAACTTTGCTCCTAATTCACACAAAGTGAGTTAGGGCTGGAACTGCAAAGCGTGTCAAAATGTTCTTACTGTGAATGGTGAAGTGTGTGCACTTGGACACTCCGTGTCCCTGTCCGCCCTCATCTACAGCAACAAATGAACCGCTTCACTCATGGGAAGGGACTGTAAGGATACGGGTTGTTATCTGAAAGAGTTCATTACTTGAAACAGTTTTCATGAGTCTGGCTTTGATATAGTTGATCCAAACTTTATTTTCCCATTGGAGGTAACAGTTGAATTTTATTGCCAGCATTACTGTTGCTCTTCTACATTGATTGTTTCCTAAATGTTGGATAGATGAAAGAATAACATCTTTGTGGAGACAGGGCAGAGGAAGGAGTTCGCTTTACTTTTATATGCCTGCATAGACCATAGGTGTCCTAGTTCCTTCTGATATCCTTTAAAGATTGGAAGATCTCTTAAAATTGTAGGATTGCCTCTAAATGATTCTGTGTATAATGTAGCTGCTTCTCCTTTATTCTCTTCAGAACGTTTCTGCTGATGCATTGTGATGTGTTGAGCAAATAAATGTCTTTCTGTCCTTCTGTGCTTTGATTTTTGTGCAAGAGCTTGAGAAACAGGATGGGGTGCAGGTCCTTTGGTGATGTCTGCCTGTTATGAAGGTGAAACGCAATCATCTTCAATCATAACAGTTGTGTTTGTGAATGGCTTTGCTGTGATGTGTGCGAAAGACTTGTGGAGGAAAAAGAGGAAGTGGCTTACTGATTTCTAGTCTTTTACCTTTGACCTATGAGAATGGAGTTGGGGGTGTCTTTGCTAACTAACAGAGACATTCTGTGGCAACAGCTCTTTCACAGGTTCTTCCCTTTAATTTCTTGTAGCACAATGTCTGGACAGATCCAAAGGGGATGTCTCTTCAGTTATAATAATGTCCACCACTTCAGTAGGTTTGGGCCTTGTTTGTTTCCAGGGTCTGAAAGTGGACCTCAGTGTGGCTGAAAACCCTTTAAAAATTGTACTATCACTTCTGGAGGTGGAAAAGAGGGAGCCATTTCCACATGTGCCTTGAATGTTTACAGCTGTCAAGCAACACTTGGATACCCTTACCTTCCAGCAGAGTGTCACTGAATGAATGCTTTTGCTGGTGGCTGACATAGGGCAAAATGCTTCATATTTTTGATGGCGCAAGCAAAAGACTGTGCATGCTGAGGGAAGAGTGAAATGCTGATGCAGAGCCTGGGAAATGACTGGGTCAGTGTGGTTTTGTTAGGGCAATGGTTTTATTTCATACTTGGTGCCAGTGTCTGTGCCATTTATGCAATGATGCTGATGTCCTGCTGTTAGAAGCAATGAGAGTCCTCTCGGAATGAAGTTTATGCACAAAACCCTGTATGTAGAAAGATGCTTTATGGGTGGAATGGTTTATAATTCTTGTGTGAAACTTCACTTACCCATCCTTGTAACCTTGTGATGTAGTTTCTTCATATTCATCTTTACATATACAGGCATTTCCTTCATGCAAGGGTGTCCCATTTATGGACACTGCTTTTACATTTGGAAGTGAAGTATTGCATGGCTGGAAATCCATTCTTCGCTTGACTAGATCTCATTCAGCTGAAGACAGAATTTTGTATATGATGAACAAAGGAAGCCAAGGCCAAAGGGAACGACTCTCAGTTTCTCTGAAGCCATAGCTTGAAAAAGAGGCCCTTTATAAGGAGCTTAACCCACAGTTCTTCTGTGCGCTTCCACTAATGATCCTGCTTTGACTGCTGCCTTACACTTTGCTTTGCTGGCAGGGTTGGAATTGTTGCCAATAGCACATGTGCTTAATTTGTAGTCTGACATTAAACAGAACATTAATGACCCTGTGTTTATATTTTGCAGTTTTGCCTTTGTTTTCAGTGTCTAAACTGGGCCTCAGTGTAACAGAGAAGACTGGAAAACACATTCTTAATTGTGGGATTGATGGAACTGTTTCAATTGGTGTTCTTCACTTTCTTTTCTCATTTCCTAATTGCTGGCATCACTGTAGAGATGGGGCAGATGAAAGAGTTTCTTTTACTTTTATTTTTACCTCCATAGACCATAGGTGTCCCAGCTCTTTTTGTTTTCGTTTTTCCTTTAAATACAGAAGTACCTAGTCACATAACCTGAAAGTGATCACTTCATTAGGTTTCATGTTGTGCCATTTATGTTTTCAAGAAGTAATGCTGGGGCCTCTGTGTGACCCTTCAAGGACAGGAAATTCTCTTGTAACTGTAGGACTGGGTGAGCAGTGTGCATGCATACCCTGATTATTTTCAGCTTTGAATACATTTACGTGCTCATGTTTCTAAGGAAATGGCACTGGATGAAGTGCTCTTGCTGTGTGTGATGGCTGGCCAAAATTGGATGCTGAATGCTGAACAAGGTGGGTTAGAGGCTGGCATTGAACTTGGAGAGCAGGTTGGATGATATGGTTTGGGCTGGGCAATGCTTTGATTTCATACTTGAATCTGTGGCCTGTTATATCTGTTACAGAGATGGAATACAACTGTGGAAAGTGTGAGTACTGAGAATTCCTTGGTGCTGCTGTGTGTGAAGGGCTACTGGAGGAAACAGAAGATGTGTTTTGCTGATTCTCAGTCTTTCAATGTTGACCTTCCAAGGGTAGAGCTGGATCTGTCACTGCTAACAGACACATGTTATAGCAGCAGCCATGTTGCGAGTTCACCAGTTTCGTTTCTTTCATAGAGTCCTTGGACATATACATGACCGATGGCTGAAGAGTTATAGGGCATTTGAAAGAGTTTGTTGTGGTTGATTTTTGATGTATAAAAGATAGGTGTTAACATTCAGTTTATTGTAGTTGCTAGATCAAGTTTTCCTTTCTGTCTTGTCCAAACTATGTTTTGAGCTCCTGGTGGTTCCTCCTGTGTCTTTGCTGTCTACTGGCAACCTTTATTACGCCTATATGTACAGAGTGATGTAATCTACAAATGAAACAGATTCCTTCACATCTGTTGGATTAAGGATTTTCATTGTTTGTTGTCAAGGTCTAAAGCTGGTCCTCAGCATGGCTGATAATTCTTCAGAGCTTGGAAGATCTGTTGTAACTGGAGGCCTTGGGAGGACTTCTACAGGGATATATGCCTTGGATGTTTATAGCTGTCAAAACAGACTTTGATATACTTTGATATACTTGAGTTTCCTAAAATGTCACTAAATGTTCATGCTGGGAGATGACATGTGGCCAAAAGTTGTCCACTGTGCAACAAAACTCTGTGAATGGTGAGAAATGAGGGTGAACACCTGGCTTTGAATCTGAAAAATATGTGGGTCTACAGGAAGACTGTTTGGATAATGGTTTAATTTGATCTGAACCAAGGTGTGTGCTGCTTAGACTGTTACCCTCATTTCTCTGATCGGAAGGAAATGCTAATAAGTTATTGGTGTAAAAGCTTTGCATATAGAATGATGCTTTCAATGGGTAGGATGCCTTAAAATTCCATCATAGAATCTCATTCATTCAGCTGTGTCTCTGTGTAACACTGTGACGTAGAGCTTCTCTATAGTCATAATTAAGTTTCCAGCTCTTTTTCTTTTTCCCCAGGTAGGTTGTGCTTTGTATCTCCCATTTCTGGACAGTACTTTTGCATTTTGAACTGCTGGTGTCATTTTGCTACAAATCCTTACTTCCCTTGACAAGGTCTCAAGCACCTGAAGACAGAATTTTATGTGAAGAAAATGAAACAGAAACCCAAACTGAATCTGTCATGTTTTCTCATGAAATTCAGCTTGAGAAAGAGTCCCATATTAAATCCTTTGCATTCTCAGTTTAGTTTACGTCAGAGATGAGCAGGACACATACTGAAGAAATTGATGAGAGCCAGTGAATTTCTGTTAAAATGATGTCCCTTGCTATGTAGTCCAGAGAAAGACTTTCGGACCTTGCTTGCAGCTGGAGACCTCAGTAACTTCCAGGTACTCTGGAGGTGAATTTTGCTGTACACCATGAAGACTGTAGTGCTCTCCTGTGTTGAGTTCCAAGTGTCTGAATAAAGACTGCGTTTGTGGAATGATGATACAAGGGTTGCTTCCTTCATATAGCAGTCATTGTTTAGGATGAATGTAACCCGGTATTTGAAATGAATGGGGAGATGCTTGTGTCTGTGCCTGCTTTGGGCAGCTCTTCTACCAGTCTCTTGGGTGAATTTTCTGCACACAGTGTGTTTGTCAGCGAGTCAACCCAGTTTCAAGCTCTGGGTGCAGGAAGAGGGTGGAAGGGTGAGATTACTTGTTGGTAAATGTGGAATTCTAAGATACGTGTGGTTGGGTATGGATGCACTGTCTGACCTTGGTGGTGACTCACCATTGCACTGTTCCAAATATACTTACCTGTACCGTGAGTAAATTTGAAGAACTGTTTTTTTGTTTTTTTTTTTTCCAGACTAAATCTTGTGGTTATAGACCTTAAAAGCCTCTTCTCAGGCCTTGAAAGAGGCACAAAGCATTAGGAATCAAGTCACAGGATTTCCTGTTTCTCTCAGATGTCTTGGTTGAAAATGAGCTCATGGAGAACATTTTGATTTTGGAGGTGGCAAACATTAAACAAGCTTTTGGGAATTCCTTTTTCACGTCTCTCCCATTTTCCTCAGTCCCCACATCCTCAGGGAGCAGTCAGGGCTGGCATTCAAAGAGCCAGAGGCTGGCAGTATACTTTATTAATAGGGCCATGTCCTCATACCAGAATAGTCCAGCAATGGGTTAGACCTTTGGTGGGGTCTAAACCCCAGAGCTATGAAGCAGCATGGTATAATTTGTTTGCATGACTGTGTTGAAGAGAAATATGAAATCCAGATGTGGAAAAGCTGCGGAGTGTTGTCACAGTTTCCACCGGACCATGTTACACACAGGGTGGCAAAGCATGACGAGATACTCTTCCAACAAAGAGTTCATCATTTACACTTCCACTACTGCCTCACAGCTCATTCCGTATCCTTATCTCCTCCTACATGTGGTAGCATGAGATGTGTTGATGGTAAAGACTGAAAATGGATGCAAGTGATGTATGAGGTGTGCAGTAGCGCTCGTTATGGGTTAGAAAGTTTTCTTTTTAATTCTGTTCTCCTCACCAAACAGTGAGCTGATCCTATGGTCTTATGGCCCCTGAATGTGGATGCAGGAATGGGCTTCCTGGCAGGATGAGCCTGCCTACACAGTGACCTTGGTGCAGGTTCAATCTGCCAGAGATCCTTGTGTGTGTGTCTCTCCAATAGAAGCAGATCACAGCTATTTCCTCTTGATAATGGTCGTGTTTGTGAGGAAGAGAGTGTTCTGACAGTGTCATTATGAGTGTTCTGTGGAAGAAGGATTGCTCCGCAAGAGATCATTTCCTGGTGAGTGCTGCAGTGGAATAAGCTTGTGAAGGAGTCCTGCAGTTCATGTCTTTACATCTTGTAAGAGAATGGTGAGAATTGCTCCCTTGTAAAATATAGATCAGGAAATGAAGTATCGCTAGAACCTGTGGATGAGCGCAGTGGTCACCGATGGAGTAATCTCTCAGAGCAGTCCGAGCGCGAGGAAAATCTACTGTGCTTGTAGTTTCCAAACTCGTTTTCTGTTTAAAGCTTGAAGTAATTCACATGGCCATATAGCATTCATGGTCATGAACCAAACTTTGTTGGTTTTCAGAGAATCTTCCTGCAATTTCCTTTGATTTCCTCTGAGAGACGATGCTATCGCAGAAATAGGTACCGAGGAAGATAAAATACTTTTTTTTTCATAAACATTGCCTTCAAGAGAGTTTTATGCTTTCCATTTTCAGAGCACCTCACTCCTGGCATGCTCTGTGATGTTTTGGTGTGAATTACACGTGTCACTGATAAACATCCTTCTCTAGAGTTGCTCTCCTTCAAAGCCTTTCTGCTTTTCAACATCTTGTGACTTGTTTGCCATCTTCTTATCTACAAGCCTTCAGCTGTGCTTGGAAAGCTGGCTGACGTGTTGCATATGCCTCGGGCATCATCATCGGTAACACACAACTGCTTCTCTTTACAATTCTCAAAGCAACACAGTGGTAACGGAAGGGCTGCAGGGACAGCAGGCACGTGGGTATATTTCCACCGTTACTACATCAACTCGCTTACCTTGCTCGCTAAGAGAAGCAGTTTTGAAAAGCAGATTGAGCAGGGCTGTGTTCAGCCTGTTACAGCAGGGAGCTGTGCTGGTCTCCCTGACTCGTAGAAGTGGGAGCGTGCACCGATGCCGCTGTCGTAGCAAGGGATGGTTGCCATTCTCTCCCAGTCACTCTGAGATATGACGTGAGATGGATAGAGCCAAGAAGCTCCTCAAAAACAATGCTATTCAGGATGGACTGGGTGCTTGCTTCCTGCAACAGCTTTTCTTTGGAAGTACTTTGTCACCGCTGCTGGTTATAGCTTACAGAAGTGAAATGAAAGAGCCAGGGGAAGACAATCCACAGCACTCGCAGAAGCTCTCGGAAGAAGTCGGATAATTCCTGTGCAGTGTATCTGTTCTTACCTGTGCTCACCTGTGCTCTGATGCGCAGCGTCTGCTGAGTAACACGCTCCCCCGGCAGGGCCGAGCTGCTCGCTTTGCCTCGCCCGGCGCTCGAGGAGGAACCGCGCTGCCGCCTGGCGGGCAGCTACCGTCAGCGCGGAGAGCGGCGCCCGTCCTCTCGGGCAGCTGCCGGCTGCCGTGGCGCCGCGGGGCCTCCGGGTGCCGCTGTTGGCCGCCGCCGCCACAGCCGCCTCCTCCCGTCCACGGCGCTGCTCTCTCGCCCGGCGCCGCTCACAGCGGGCAGCAGAGAAGCGGGGAACGGCGGCGGCGGAGCCCGGATCGCCGCGTTCCGGCCGCATCGGAGCTCGGGACGGACGGCGCCCGGCTGGAAGCGCTGCGGGAGGAGGAAGGAGCGCGGCGAGCGCTGCTCCCGATGGCGGGCGGACGGCGGCGGAGCCGCTGGAGAGCGGGAGAGGGGCTGCTGCCCGCTTTGCTGCTGTGCTGCTGCTGCTGCCGAGCGGCGCCGGAGCGGATCCGCTACGCGATCCCCGAGGAGCTGGGCAGGGGCTCGCTGGTGGGGCCGCTGGCTCGGGACCTGGGGCTGAGCCCGGCCGAGCTGCCGGCGCGCCAGCTGCGGCTCAGCTCGGAAAAGCGCTACTTCGCCGTGAGCGGGGAGAACGGGAACCTGTACGTGAGCGAGAGGCTGGACCGGGAGGAGCTGTGCGGCGAGTCGGCGTCCTGTTCCGTCAGCTTCGAGGCGGTGGTGCAGAACCCGCTCAACGTTTTCCACGTCGAAGTGGCCATCCACGACATCAACGACAACGCCCCGCGCTTCAGCAAAGAAAGCATCCAGCTCGAGATCAACGAATGCACCCCCCCCGGAACCCGCTTTCCCCTAGAGGTCGCCCAAGACCCGGACGTAGGAACCAACTCGCTGCAGACCTACCAGCTCAAGAAAAACGAGTACTTCGCTCTGAAAATGAAGCAGAGCAAGGGAGGAAACAAGCACCCGGAACTAGTGCTGCACCGAGCGCTGGACCGAGAGAAACAGAAAACCCTGCACATGGTGCTAACGGCAACGGACGGAGGCGACCCCCCCAGGACCGGAACCGCCCAGATCCGCATCAACGTCACCGACGCCAACGACAACGCGCCCGTGTTCACCAAAAACCCGTACCAGGCGAAACTGCCCGAGAACCCGCCACCGGGATCCCTGGTGCTGCAAGTGCCAGCTGCCGACGCCGACGAGGGCACCAACGCCCGCATCACCTACGGCTTCGGAAAAATCCCAGACAAAGTCCGCCACAAGTTCACCATCAACGCCGAGAACGGCAAGGTGACAACGCCAGAGCCACTGGACTTCGAGGACACGAGCAACTACACCGTCCGGCTGGAGGCACGGGACGGCGGCGGACTGACGGCTCACTGCAAGGTGCAAATCGACATAATCGACGAGAACGACAACGCACCCGAAATAACGACGACGTCGCTATCGAGCCCGGTGCCCGAGGACGCCCCGCCCGGCACCGTCGTGGCGCTGCTGAAAGTGCGGGACCGGGACTCCGGGGAGAACGGGCGGGTGCGGTGCGAGCTGTCGGGAGAGGCGCCGCTGCAGATCCTGGCATCTTCGGGCGGCTCGTACAAGGTGGTGACGGCGGGCGCGCTGGACCGGGAGCGGGCGTCCGAGCACCGGGTGACGGTGATCGCCACGGACCGGGGCGGGCCGGCGCTGTCGAGCCGCGCGGATCTGGTGCTGGAGGTGTCGGACGTGAACGACAACGCGCCGGTGTTCGAGGAGGCCGCCTACAGCGCCTACGTGCCCGAGAACAACGCGGCGGGAGCGCCGGTGCTGCGCGTGAGCGCGCGGGACGCGGACGCGGGAGCCAACGGGCGCGTGAGCTACGCGCTGGCGGGCGGCGGCGCGGACGCGGCGTTCGTGTCGGTGCAGGCGGAGACGGGCGCGGTGTTTGCGCAGCGCTCGTTCGACTACGAGCGGTGCCGCGAGTTCGCCGTGGAGGTGCGGGCGCAGGACGGCGGGACGCCGGCGCGCAGCGCGACGGCGACGGTGCGCGTCTTCGTGCTGGACCGCAACGACAACGCGCCGCGGGTGCTGTGGCCGGCGGCGAGCGGCGGAGCGGGCGCGGGCGCGGTCGCGGGGCCGTTCGAGGTGGTGCCGCGCTCGGCAGAGGCCGGCTACCTGGTGGCCAAGGTGGTGGCGGTGGACGCGGACGCGGGGCGCAACGCGTGGCTGTCGTACGAGCTGGCCAAGGCGACGGAGCCGGGGCTGTTCCGCGTGGGGCTGCACAGCGGCGAGGTGCGCACGGCGCGGGCCGTGTCGGAGCGGGACGCGGCCAAGCAGCGCCTGGTGGCCGTGGTGAAGGACCACGGGCAGCCGGCGCTGTCGGCCACGGCCACGCTGACGGTGGTGCTGGCCGAGAGCGTGCGGGACGCGCTGCCAGAGCTGAGCGAGCAGGATGCTGAGTCTGAGTTGGCTTCTGATCTAAACCTCATTCTCGTGGTAGCTCTCGCTTTGGTGTCCTTGTTATTTGTTTTTACGGTCATTTTGGTCGTGTTCTTTAAATGCCGGCGGCCCAGGAGCCCCCCCATCTTTTTAACTTCCGATAAGGAACTCTACTCCAGCCTGGGCCCCAAAGCGCCCTACAACTACTGCAGCAGCACGCTGCCCCTGCCCTATGCCTACGAGGTGTGTCTGGCCTCCGAGTCGAGCCAGAAGGACTTCACGTTTCTCAAACCCGGGGCAGCAGCGCTCTCTGATCTTCTTTTGGTGGGGGAACCCGGCGCAGGTGGTCATTCTGAGAAGGACCCTCCCGACCCTGACAGCTCGGCACAGGTGAGCTGCTCTCTCATGCCCCTCTCTGCAGGTTTCTGCGGTTTCTCTCCTTTCTCTCTCAAGCTGTCTTACTCTGCATGCGAGTTTCAGCGAGTTGGGGTACTGGGGTGGGGTACTGAGTTGGAGCAATGGCACAAGGGTCCTGGGGCCCGTATGGAATTCCCAGTGCAGGGGGAACTTCCCCCTTCAGTGCCGCATTTTACTGCTCGTTTTCCTCCAGATGGCGCTTTCAGGAGCTCTGAGGATGTCTCTGTCAATAGTCTGGTGTCCCTTCAAGGTGCAGGAGATGTAATGTCTACAGATCAGTCAAAATGTGGGAGGTGGAAATGTTGTGTCTTCTGTGCTTTTCTTGAGCGAGGACATCTCTTGGCTGTACTCAGCATTCTGCATCTTGGCTGGCTACTGTTGGGACAAGGCACTCTGAATTCAGCTCAAATGTACACTCATGTGAGGAGAAACTTCTTATAGACTGTGGTGCACTTATTAGAGAAATTGCTCAGTAAGAGCTTAGACTTGAGAGTATTAGAAAAGAGGCGGTGGCTGGAGGAAAAAGATTCAGAGCTTATTTCAGAGTTAATAAGTGAAGCAGCTGAAGACTATTTCAAGGTTTAGCTTCAAAACGGCTGCGGATTTTCTTCTTTTTAGATTGTATGTAAGAAAGAAAGGTAATTGGAATTTGCTTGTGTAAAGGCTTGCGAGACGAGAGCTCTGCTTTCAGCTCTGTGAGCCTGCAGACGTATCCAGGCAGAGGCGCTCCGGAGCACAGAGTGGCAAAACCCTTCGTACTTACATGCGCGGTGCAGCTGCGGCGGGTAAAGCAGGGCATTTGCTTTGGGAACCATCGTGAGTTCTGCTTCAGAACGCAATTCTTTTAAAATAATGATGACTAACGTGGGATTTTATTGACTTGAGGCGCGTACTTTTATCAGGTTCTGCGGGTGATAAGGATGTGCTAGCAGGAAGCAGCACTGATACACGCTTTAACTCCTGACAGTGACTTGTTAGGTAGGAAACCCTGCGCCGATCTGTTTGATGATATTGACGCTGCATGCATGCTGTGCTCCTGGCTGCACCCCGGCTGTTAACGGGAGAGTGCGGGCTGAAAATGCGTGCCCGGAGGCGAGATCCCCGCCGGGTGTCGCGCCTTCCACGTTGGTGAGGGCGATTTGCAGCCCCCGCACGGCAAGCTGCGGGATGGCAGATAATCAGCTGCCGCGCTTCCGAGCTAAGTGTTCAGGGAGGAGATCCCTGCAGTTTCCATCAATGAACGGGCGTGGGCGCTGATTTCAAATCCGATCGTTCGTTACCAGCTGTGGGAAGGGCTGCCGCAGCCCGATTTTCGCAGGGCTCGTGGCGCTCCCGTTTCAAGCTCCTTTTTTCGCCTTCGCATTCCACCGAGAAAATATAGCAGTTTCATGGGTAACACACACTGCATTCCAACACCGCAGCAGTTTGAATCCGTTTGCGCGCTCGAAGCGTCGGAAAAAAACTTCTGTACAAGGAGGTGGTGTTGATAACAGCAGGCAGGGAGCTCGGGAACCGGCTGCTCCCGGTGCCGGCAGCTGGGGGACTCCACATGGGACAGGGACGGGCTGTTCCGAGTGCCGGAGCGGGGACAGAGCGGCGAGCTGGGAGGTGGCGAGGAGGAAGGGAGTGCCCAACTGAGGCTGCTCCGAATTGTTCGCCTGGGACAGTGGTGGCGATGGGGAGAGGGGCTGGGGCGGTGCTCCTGGGATTGTCACTTTGTCGGCGACGCTGCTTTGCTGGCACCCAGCGGTGCGCCGTCGGGACGCTGTGGGACAGTAGGAAAGGAGCGGACTGTTGGAATGACCGAGATCCGCGGGGCCCCGAGGGCTGTCACTCCCTACGCACACCTCGTCCCGCCCCCTCCACCGCCCCCTCTCTCTCTGCTGCCCGTCTCCAGCGAGATACTCTTTCCTCGGGGGACGTTCCCATGTTTCCGGGTCGCCCTTTTTGGCCGCTTCCGCTCCGTTAACTCGCACCGACGGCCCTGCCCCGTGCGTGGGGAAGGGACGAGCGCTCACTGAGCCGGGCGTCCCGCGGGGCGGGCGGGCTGCAGCTCCCGGAGCCCTGCGCACCGTGCAGTTATTGGCCGGGACTCTATGTGCCGCTGTCGGCCAATGCTGGAGCGGGAGATAGGGCGGCCCGGCCCCGCTCGGAGCCGGGATGAGGCACTGAGAGGCTGAGAGCGAGCCGGGCAGTGAGTCAGAGCCGTGCCGCCGAGCGATGCCCGTCTCCCCGCCGCACGCCGCTTCCCGGGACGCTGGGCAGCGGCATGAAGGGGCCAGCTGAGGATTTCTAGGGGGAAGAGGCGGGGAGCGATGAAAGGCGTCGCTGCGAGGAGCCGCGGGGTGACGCCGGGGCAGGTACTGAGCCTCTGCCTCCTGCTCGCCGCTTCCTCCGGGGCTTCCGCCGCCATTCGCTATGCCATCCCCGAGGAGGCGCGGAGAGGTTCGGCCGTGGGCAACGTGGCAGCCGACCTGGCTCTGGACCCGGTGCGGCTCTCGGGGCGGCGGCCGCGGGTGGTGTCCGGCGGTAACAAGAAGTACTTCGCGGTGGATGCGGCGAGCGGTTCGCTGCTTGTGAGCGAGCGGATAGACCGCGAGGAGTTGTGCGGAGCGCTCTCCCCCTGCACCCTCAGCTTTGAGATCGTGCTGGAGAAACCTCTGGAGCTGTACAGCGGCGCCGTGGAGATCCAGGACATCAATGACAACGACCCGGTTTTTCCCAGCAGCCAAGCGAGGCTGGAAATCAGCGAGTCGGTGGCGGCCGGGACGCGCTTCCCGCTAGAGAGCGCGCAAGATCCCGATGTGGGAATTAACTCTTTGCAGACCTACCAGCTCAGCGCCAACCCGCACTTCGTGCTGGACGTGCAGACGAGGGTGGACGGCAGCAAGTACGCAGAACTGGTGCTAGAGAAGGAACTGAACAGGGAGGAGCAACGGGAGTTGCACTTGGTCTTGACAGCGCTGGATGGAGGCAGCCCGCCACGGTCGGCCCACGTGCAGATCCACATTGACGTGGTGGACTCCAATGACAACGCCCCGGTCTTCAACCAGTCCACGTATAAAGCGAGCGTGAGGGAGGACACACCCAGCGGTACTCTGGTCACCAAGGTCAGTGCCTATGACCTGGATGATGGGCCCAATGGAGACGTCGTCTACTCCTTCAGCAGCCATACTCCAGCCAAGGTACGAGAACTCTTCACTTTGGACTCGGACACAGGGGAGCTGAGGGTCAAGGGCCAGCTGGACTACGAGGAAATGAAGCTGTACGAGATTTACTTACAGGCTAAAGACAAGGGTGTTGTTCCTGGTGTAGCCAATTGCAAAGTGCTGGTGGAAGTCGTGGATGTGAATGATAACGCTCCAGAGGTGACAGTGACTTCGGTGTACAGCCCTGTGCCTGAGGATGCAGCCCCGGGGACGGTCGTAGCTCTGCTGAGTGTAACAGACTTGGACTCTCGAGACAACGGTCTGGTGAACTGTTTTATTCCCCCTGGGATCCCATTCACGCTCAGCTCCTCCCTCAAAAATTACTACACATTGAAAACTAAAGCAGCTCTGGACCGAGAAGAGGCATCAGAGTACAACATCACTGTCACAGCCAGGGACTCAGGTTCGCCACCCTTGTCTGCAGTAAAACACATCCTGGTGCAGGTGTCAGACGTCAACGACAACGCACCCAAGGCTTCGCAGGACTCCTATGATGTGTACGTGCTGGAGAACAACGTGCCTGGCATCTCTATTCTTAACGTGAGCGCCACAGACCCAGACCTGGGGCGCAACGGCCATCTCTCCTACTTCCTCCTGCAGGGTGACACCAACGTGGGTCACCTCTTCTCCATCAACCGGGAGAGTGGTGCCCTCCATCTGCTGACCTCCCTGGACCACGAGGACCAGATGGAGTTCAGCATGATGGTACAGGTCCAGGATGGTGGCTCTCCACCTCTTGCCACCAACCTCTCGGTCAATGTGTTTGTCACTGACCTCAATGACAATGCCCCCACTGTGCTGTACCCCCTCCCCAACTCGACATCCTCTTATACCGATGTGGTGGCACCAGGCACTCCTGTGGGCCATGTGGTCACCAAGGTGGTGGCAGTGGACGCGGATGCAGGATACAACGCCTGGATCTCCTACACCTTGCTGCAGGCCACCGACCCCACTCTCTTCTCAGTTGGGCTGCACAGTGGGGAGATCATCACAGCCCGTCAGATCCGGGAGGACGAGGCTCCTCAGCACACCTTGGTCATCCTGCTGAAGGACCATGGGGAGCCCGCGCTGTCAGCCAGTGCCACCATCTCCATCTCTGTGGCCGAGAGGGTCAAGGAGGCACTCACCGACCTCGCCGACGTGACACCCCCGCATGACCCCAGGAGGCACGTGACTTTCTATCTCATCCTGGCCGTCATTTTGGTCTCGGCTGCTTTCTTCATCACCATAGTGTCGGTGGGCATCTTCAAGTGCTACAAGTGGAGGCAGTCAAAGGAGCTGTTCAACAGCTCCAGGAGCACCCTGTACAGGACACCAGGGCCCTTCCACCACGTTGATGCCGTGCGGGGTGGTTTCACGCCGCCCAACTTCTACCATCAGGTCTATCTCACCACGGACTCTCGGCAGAGTGATCTCCTGTGTAAAAAGCCCATCACTTCCAGCCCCCTGGGGAGCCGCCAGAACACCATGAGGAATGGTGAGCCAGGACTGTACCACCAGATGGTGGGCACCGCCAGCCGGCTCCCCACGCCCGCTGAGGTAATGTAGCCCTTCCTTGGCATGTCCCAGTGCCAAGCTGATCCATGGCTCCTTCGTGCCATAAGCCTATGGCAGCAGATGGAGGTTGGGGGAAATATCCAGTTGCGCCATGTTGTTAAAGAACAGTTGGTTTCTTCGAAGTCAGATGAGCTGTCCTGTGCGCCGATGACATTTGCACTGTGGTGAGCCGGGTCGGGTTAGTCCGTTTACTCCCAGTAGTGAACTTGTGTCTTTTGGATGCAGTTTTGGGTACGCCTTGCATGGCTTAGCCAGTGGAGGCTGAGGTCAGCTTGCAACCACTTACAAATCCTCAGCAGGAGCTCTGCTGCTGATGGGGTTTCCTTCCCTTTGCAAAATGAGAACCGAGTGCTTGCAGGTGCAGGTAGTGATGGAGGACCGTGATCATCCCTCTGCAATGGATCCCAGTGTGGGGCAGGCAAGGTGGGCTGGGAGCCACCAGCTGCACTGCTGGTGCACTGGAGCACCAGTACATCGTGTCCTACCGTGTAGCACACATAGCTGATGGGCAATGCTGGTCTTGGCCCGTGGCTGTAGAGCAGTCTCTTCCCTCCGTGTCTCACTTGGTGTTTGATTCCTGATGGCTCTGGTTTTATTCCCATTTAAGTTCTGCGAGGATGCTTGTCTCAGGGCAGTTTGATGGGGTCATAGGCTGCCACTGCTGCTCTCAGGGCTCCTCCGAGGTGGGTGCTGGGTGCTAAGCCCACCACCCATGTCTTCCATTACCACCCCTATCACAAACCCTACATGGTTTGTAATATGCTGTCTCACGGTGCTGTCTAACGTCCTGGCTGAATAAACTGCAGGCAGGAAAACGTTTGCGCATGCCAGGCTGCTCCTTTACTTCATCCCTGGTGGGAATTGTGCAGCATAATTTGCAAGCTTTCAATTACAGGAACGCTGCAGTCCTCAGGGGTGAGGCCGGGTGGGGGATTCAGCAGAAGGGGGAGATCTGGTGGGTTTCCAAGGTGCTCGGTGCCGATATTGTGTCCCCTCCGAGAGGTGTGAATGGGATCGGCTGGTTCCTTGGGGCGGAAGGGAGTGTGATGCAGCGGAAGCCGTGCGCAGGCACAGGGCTCTGTGTGCAGCTTCTCACTGCAGCTGGATCACAGGCAGAAGCAGAAACCTCCCAGAGCTATTTTATGCCTTTTATTATTTTTTTTTTTCTCTCTTGCGTCGCTTCTCTCACTCAGCATTTCTCATCTGCAGCAGGCAGGAACGGCTGCAGCAGCTGCTGGAGCAAGTGTTTTTCTGCCTTTGTGCAGGTTGTGTGACAGCCAGGGACAGAAATGTCCCCCCAGAGAAGGCTGGCAAGAAGCCTTGGGGGTGGGGGGGCAGTGAGTGAATTGAGCCTGGGGGTGGAAGGTGACGATAACAGGCAGGTGGTATACCCCAGCCCTGCATGTGCCTCCTCAGCCCCCCAGGGCTGTGAGAAACCAGCACTGGGTGGTGGCTTTTCAGTCTTTGTGGTGAAAGATAGAGCCCAGCACTGCAGACTGTCAAGCCCACAGAGGCTTCACGTCCGCTGGGCAGCAGCCAGCCCCAGCCTGCTGCGGTGGGGATGGTGCTGCTGGTCACTCCCAAGCTGAGTGCTGGCTCTGTCTGTGCAGGTCGTGTTTCATGGCACGCAGGGTCCCTGCCCCGCTGTGACCGCTCTGTGCCCCCATCCCAGACCCTGGCAGATCCCCCATGTGAGATGCTTGCTGTTTGCTCCCACCACCTGGACACCTATGAGCAAATTCCTTAGTAACGGGTGGGCTTCACTGGACCCATTCCTGAGGGAGCAGGGCTCCGTGTGGTAGTGTCTGCCCCTCGTGACGCTGCTCTGGCGCCTGCCTGGTGTGGGGACACATCGCAGAGTCCAGATCACTGCGAGTGGCACCGTCGGAAGCTCTCGGGGCACAGGAGGACCCACCAGGCTGCAGCCGGGGAATCCACTCGCTCGGCGTTTTGCTGGGCTGGCCCTTTAAGAGTGCCTCCCCCCACTCATTGCGGGCAGTAGGCGGGACGTGGGCGGAGCTCTGCTCCAATCACGAGCCGGGAGAGCCCAGTCTCGCATTGATTGGCAGCAGAGCGGTGCCGCCCGTGGCTCTGGAAATGGGCCGGGAGGGGCTGAGGAGGGGACGGGGGCAGGGACCGAGGCCAGGCCGAGCCGAGCCGAGCCTCCCTTGGCGGCGGCGACCCAGGGCACTGTCCCCATCCTCTCCCCTGTCCCTGAGGTCCCCGGGGTGCCCGGGCGGAGGAGACCGGCAGGGCTGGAGCTGTCCCCCCCCGCAAGGGCCTGGAAGCACATAGGGAGGTCGGAGTGCCCCGAGTGCACCCCCCGACAGAGGCTGAGGCTTCTGCAAAGCTGCACCTGCTGCAGCGTGTGCTTCTGCTGGGCATCCTTCCCTGTGTAATGCCCGATGCTGTGATCCCATTCTGACCTGTGGGCTCCTGGCTGGCACAGCCCTGGGCGCTGCTGAGGTTCACCTGTGCCAGGTGGGGACGAGGTGTCCAGGCAGGTGGCCATGGCCAACAGCTGGATGCTGGCTCTGGTGGCCCACAAAGCCCTGCCCATGGCACCCACGGGGTTGGCAGCTCTTCGTGTGGGCCTTCCCAGCTGATAGTGGCACCGGTGGCAACCCCACGGGGTCGGTCCCGAGGTGTGGGCATCAAACGGGCACAGCATTAACTAAGGGGTGAGAAAGGAGGTGGGAGGGCAGCCCTGGCACCTTGCGCCTCAAACAAGCACTTTTTCTTAGGGCATAATAAGCCCTTTGGCCCGTGCTCGTTACAGCTGCCCTTTGTCTGCGGGCGCGATGTGAAGCCACCATTGTGGGAGCGGGAGTGAACAGGGAGGGCTTGTACCTCGCCGGCTTCCAGGACGTGCAGTTTCCCGGAGAACGGGAAGCGAGCTGCGGGAGCAAGTGAGTCAGGCTGGGCCCGGGGGTGGCGGGCCCCCACTTCCCGCAGCCCCGCGGGTCCCCCATTGGGTGTGCGGGGACAGAGCTCTCGGCCAATTGGGTGCTGATCTGAAGCGGGGGATCTGCTCTCCCCCCCCCCCCCCCCCGCGCTGGGGCTGTGATTCAGCTCCCCTCCCCCAGCCCACCCCCTCCGCTCGGATGCTGGCAGCCGAGCTGCAGCCTCCTACAGCCCCGGAGCTGCTTCCCGAGCTGGGGAACAGAGAGCCGGGGATTTTTAGCGGCTCCACAAGGCCGGCTGTGTCCCGGGTCCGGTCCTGGGCCAGATGCGTGCGGACATGGAGAGCGTCAGCCTCCAGCGACCCGCCTGGAAATGGCAAGTACTGAGTTTGTTTTCGCTCTGCGGCTGGGGCTGGGTCTCTGGGCAGATCCGCTACTCGGTGCTCGAGGAGTCGGAGGTGGGGACCGCGGTGGGGAACGTGGCCCAGGACCTGGGCTTGAAGGTGGAGCAGCTGGCGGGCCGCAGGCTGCGCCTGGGCTCGGAGGAGAGCCGGCAGCACTTCGCCGTGCGCCTGGACAGCGGTGTCCTGGTGGTGAGCGAGCGGCTGGACCGGGAGCGCCTGTGTGGAGCCGCCGCCAGCTGCGTGCTGTCAGTGCAGGTGGTGGCGGAGAACCCCCTGCAGCTCTTCCGCCTCGAAGTGGAGATCCTGGATCTGAACGACAACTCCCCCAGCTTCCCCACCGCCCACCGCAGCCTGCGCATCGCCGAGTCCGCCGCCGTGGCCACGCGCTTCCCCTTGGAGAGCGCGCAGGACCCCGATGTGGGCAGCAACGCCGTGGGCTCCTACCGGCTGAACCCCAACTCCCACTTCTCCCTGGACGTCAAGCAGCTGCAGGATGGCAAACTCTTCCCGGAGCTGGTGCTGGAGCGCGCCTTGGACCGGGAAGAGCAGCCAGAACTGCAGCTGGTGCTGACAGCTGTAGATGGGGGCAGCCCGGCCCGCTCAGGCACAGCGCAGATAACGGTGCAGGTGCTGGACATCAATGATAACGCGCCTGCCTTTGACCGTGCCACGTACAAGGTGCAAATCCCAGAAAACACACCTGTGGGAGCTCTGCTCCTCCAGCTCAATGCGTCAGATCCTGATGAGGGCCCCAATGGGGAGACGCAGTACTCCTTTGGGGTGCACACCTCTGAGGCCGTCCGGCGACTCTTTGCGCTGGACCCCCACAGTGGCGAGGTGCGGGTGAGCGGGGAGCTGGACTTTGAGGAATCGCCCTTCTACGAGATCCACGTGCGGGCCCGCGACAGAGGCGTGCCCGAGATGGAGGGGCACTGTGTGCTGCAGGTGGAGGTGGAGGATGCCAATGACAACCCCCCAGAGGTTCTGCTCACCTCCCTGCTGAACCCAGTGCCCGAGGACACCCCACCGGAGACCGTGGTGGGGCTTTTCAATGTGCGGGACCGAGACTCGGGGGCCAACGGGGATGTGAATTTGGAGATCTCCCCCGGTGTGCCATTCGCTGTCAGGTCCCTGCAGAACCACTTCTCGCTGGTCACCCGGCAGAGCCTGGATCGAGAGACCACCTCGCAGTACGTGGTGCAGCTGATCGCCCAGGACGGAGGGTCTCCTGCTCTCACCACGAGCCTCACACTGCTCCTCAATGTATCTGACGTGAATGACAATCCGCCGCGCTTCCTGCAGCCTTCCTACGATGCCTTCCTCCCGGAGAACAGCCCGCCGGGCTCCCTGCTCTGCACCGTCTCCGCTTCGGACCCCGATGATGGAGACAATTCCCGCCTTGTTTACTCCATAGAGGAAGGCCACATGCAGGGTGCTCCTGCTTCTTCCTACGTCCACATCAATCCTAACAACGGCAACCTCTATGCTCAGCGCACCTTTGATTTTGAGCTGCTGCAGGTTCTGCCAGTCTCAGTGGCTGTGCGGGACTTGGGGTCTCCCCCGCTCCATGCCAATGTCACTGTCTACATTTTCGTGCAGGACCAGAACGACCATGCCCCCACCATCCTGCACCCTGCTGGTGACGGTGATGTCCCCACACCAGAGAGGGTCCCGCTGTCAGCCCCGCCGGGCTACCTGGTGACCAAGGTGACAGCAGTGGATGCGGATGCCGGGTACAACGCCTGGCTGTCATACCGCCTGCTGCCCGAGTCCACCGAGCCCTCCTTGTTCCACGTGTCACCGTACACCGGGGAGGTGCGGACGGCGCGTGTCCTGCGGGACACTGACGTGGCGATGCAGCAGGTCCTCATTCTGGTGGCAGACAATGGCGACCCACCACTCTCCACCACTGTCACCATCAGCGTGGCCCTGGAGGAGGAGGCCTTGGAGGAGAGCTACAAGCCCCGGGATTTCCTGGCTGGTACCAAGGAGAAGCCGGACCTGACCCTCTACCTGATCATTGCGCTGGCGGCCATCAGCACCGTGGCACTTGCCACCGTCACCCTTCTTGCTGCCTGGTGCCTGCGGCGCCGAGGCCGTGCTGCCGCCTCTCCCCGCTGCTGCTGGGCAGCCGAGTCGCCGTCCCGGGACTTCTTCAAGCACTCCAGCCCCAAGCTGCAGCTCTGTTCCGACGGCACCCTCAAGTACATGGAGGTCACCCTGCGGCCCACCGACGCCCAGTCCCAGTGCTACAGCACCTGCTTCTCTCCCGACTCCGACCGCAGCGACTTCACCTTCCTGCGGCCCTGCCCGCCCCCCGGCACCCTCCCGAGGGAACCCGGGGCTTTCCTCTCCGCCGCCGGTACCCTGCGGGACGCCGGCCAGGTGAGCGCCCGGGAGCCGGGGGAAGGCGGGGCCGGGCTGGAGCCGCACGGCGCCGACCCCCGGATCCTCCCCCGCGGGGCGCTGCGGGGCGGGGGCCGCCTTTGTCCTCCCGGCCCGACGTGGGGGGCTCGGGGTGGGGGGGGGCCGCGCGGGGCCACCGTCGCTCGGGGAAGCGCGGCAGGTTCGCGCCGCGCCGCAACCATTGCGCTCCGCGATTGGTGCCGGTGTTGCTGTCCTGAGAAGGAGCGCGGCGATTGGAGGAGCGGCGCGGCGCACGGAGCCAATGGAGGGGTGGCTGCGCCGCGCCCCCCCCGTCGAGCCGCGGCCGCCCCAAACAATGAATGGGAGCGGTGAGCGCTGAGCGCGGCCCCGCAGCGCGGGCGGCCTCCTCCGAGGGCATCGCTCCCCGGGCGCCGGCAAGGATGCTGAGGGCAGGAAAGGCGGGCTGGTCCCTGGGGCTGCCGCGTGTCTTCTCCTTCTGCTTGTTCCTGCACAGCTCCTCTGCCCAGATTCGCTACAGCATCCCGGAGGAGCTCACCCGGGGCGCCTTCGTGGGCAATATCGCGAAGGACCTGGGCACCGATGTGGGGAAACTGGCGGCGGCCAATCTGCAGGTACTGTCCGATTCGGATTCCCAGTACTTCTCCGTCAATGTGAACACGGGGGTGATAATGGTGAGCGAGCGGATAGACCGGGAGCAGCTCTGCGGGCAGAACCCCCGCTGCTTCCTCCACCTGAAGCTTGCCATCGAGAACCCGGTGGAGTTTTACCGCATCGAGGTGGAGATCCTGGATATCAACGACAACTCCCCAGAGTTCCCCAGCGACGAGGTGTCCTTGCGCATCTACGAGCTGGCATCCCTGGGTGCCCGCTTCCCCATCCAGCCTGCCCAGGACCCCGACGTGGGCACCAACACCCTGCAGACCTATCACCTGAGTGCCAATGAGAACTTCAACCTCAACGTGAAGGCACGCACGGATGGCGGGAAGTTCCCTGAGTTGGTGCTGGAGAGGGCCCTGGACCGGGAGCTCAGAGCCTTCCACCACCTCGTCCTGACCGCTGAGGACGGGGGCTCTCCCCCCAAATCCAGCAAGACACACATCACTATTCAGGTGCTTGATGCCAATGACAACCACCCAGTCTTTGACAAACCATCTTATGGAGCCCGCTTGGTGGAGAACTCGCCACTTGGCACCCTCGTAGTGAAGCTAAATGCCACTGATGTGGATGAAGGGCCCAACGGCGACATCCGCTACTCCCTCAGCAGCCACAACTCGGACGCCTTACGCCAGATCTTTGCCATTGATGAGCAAACTGGGGAGATCCGTGTCCAGGGCAACCTGGACTTTGAGGAGGCGACGGTGTACGAGATCGAAGTGGAGGCCAAGGACATGGGGTCACCCACAATGGAGGAGCACTGCAGCGTAGTGGTGGAGATCACCGATGTGAATGACAATGCTCCCGAGGTCATTCTGACCTCCTTCTCCAGCTCCCTGAGCGAGGACGCGCTGCCAGGCACGGTGGTGGCCGTCATACACGTCAAGGACAAGGATTCTGGGGACCAAGGCAAGGTCCAATGTCACGTGTCTCCAGACCTTCCCTTCCAGCTGCGCAAGGACTACGAACACCAGTACTCGCTGCTCACCAGAACCCGCTTGGACCGGGAGCATGTTGCCAACTATAATGTCACCATCTCGGCCTCAGATCTGGGCAGCCCTCCGCTGTCCCGCCACACTATCCTGCCCATCACCCTGGCGGATGTCAATGACAACGCGCCCCAGTTCGAGCAAGCATCCTATGAGGTGCTGGTGGCAGAAAATAACCCGGTGGGCAGCGTGCTGGTTACTGTCTCTGCTGTGGACCCTGACTCGGAGCAGAACTCCCGCCTCTCCTACTCCATCCTGCGAGCTGGTGGGACAGAGCCAGGCCTGGATCCAACTCGCTACCTCTCCATACACCCCACAAGTGGCCAGATCTCCGCCAAACTCCCTTTTGACTATGAGCAAACCACCTATCTCCAGTTCCATGTAGAGGTCTCTGATGGTGGCTCCCCGGCCCTGAGGAACAGGACGCTGGTTCACGTGTTTATCGCGGACCAGAACGACAATGCCCCGCGGGTGCATTTTCCCAGGGCTGGGGAGGATTCCACCACCCAGTTGCGCATCTCCCCCTCCACCGCCCCTCTTGCTCTCATCACCAAGGTGGTGGCCATAGACGCGGACTCGGGGCGCAACGCCTGGCTCTCCTACCACCTCATGGAAGCCACCGAGCCGGGGCTCTTCAGCGTGGCCCTACGCTCCGGGGAGATCCGCACCACCCGGGCCCTGCAGGAAACGGATGCTTCTGCACATGAACTGGTCGTAGTGGTGCGGGATTCTGGGGAGCCACCGCTGTCCACAGCTGTCACGCTGGTCGTGCTGGTGGAGGAGAGGGGTCCCGAGGCCCTTCTAGGCTCCGAGGCTCAGGCTGTGGACGGTGGGGGCTTGCCCACCATCACCATTTATCTGATCGCTTCACTGGTGCTCATCTCCAGCGTCTCGCTGGTGGGACTGGCAGTGCTGGGTGTGCGGTGCGTGCGGAGGGGCTCTGCGCCTGCTGTCCAGGGCTGCAGCGTGAAGAGCGTGGACACACTTCAGCCCCCGCCCAGCCACATCTTTGGGCACTTGCACTATGAGCCCAAGCAAGGGGACACGGTGATGGGCGTCCAGGTGACGGCCACGGCACCCCCAGCCCCGCGCTACCGCTCCTGCTTTTCACCCGTCTCTGACATCAGCGAATTCATGTTTGTGAAACCCTCCGTGGGCACAGCCGGTGTGAACCCGTCGGCGCCCAGCGAGGTGAGCTCGGGAGCGGGCGGCCCCGGCCCCCTGGCCGCCTTCGGGGAGGGGGTGCCGACCGGAACCCGCCCGCCGCTGCCGGGAGTCCCCGGTTCCCGGTGTCGGGGATCCCCGGCGCCCGCCCGGCGCTGCGGGGGCGGAGTGGCGGCGGCGGGAGGAGGGGGGGCTGCGCCGTGCGTATTTTGAGGAAGGCGGTGGAGGAGGGAGAGAAGAGGGAGGAGGAGGAGGAGGAGGAGGAGGAGGGGGCTGTTGAGAGACGTAGAATTGTCACTCGGTCCATCCCCTCCGCTCGCCGACTTTGTGCGCTTTCGGTGTGCCGGGGAGCCGCTCGGCCGGGCTGCGACCGCCCCCCCCGTTCCCTCCCTCCCTTCCTCCCTCCATTCTTCCCTCCCGGTCCCGTTCCCGTGGCTCCGGCGGCAGCTTCGTCCCGGCACGGCGCGCTCGGATTCGGGACGCGGAGCTCTCCGGTGCGGCGGCGGCGGCGGCGGCGGCGGCGGCTCCGGCTCCGGCTCCGGCTCCGGGGCGGGCGGCGGGGGGAGCCTGCTGCGAGCCGCTTCCTCTCCGCTCGCACAGCCGGCTCGGCATGCTGAGGGGCCGGGCTTCGCCGTGGCGGCTCCCGCTGCTGCTCGCAGCCCTTTCCAGCCTGCAGCCGCCCGGCAGCGCCCAGCTCCGTTACTCCGTGCCCGAGGACCGGGAGCCGGGCACTCCGGTGGGCGACGTGGCCAAGGATTTGGGGGTGGAGGTGCGGAGCCTGGCAGCCCGCAACCTGCGCCTGGTGAGCGAGTCTGAGCAGCGGCACTTCCAGGTGGACCTGGCGGCGGGTGTGCTGCTCCTCGACAGGCGTCTGGACCGCGAGGCGCTGTGCGGGCAGAGCCCCGCCTGCTCTCTGCACCTCCAGCTCGTCATGGAGAACCCCCTCCAGCTCCACCGTGTCGAGGTGGACATCCTCGATGTGAACGACAATGCTCCGCAGTTCCCCAAGCCGGAGGTGGTCTTGGAGATCACAGAGGTGGCCAACCCCGGGACTCGGCTGCCGCTGGAGGTGGCAGAAGACCCAGATATGGGCTCCAACTCCATCTCCACCTATGAGCTCAGCCCCAGCGAGCATTTTGGCCTGAGTATCAACGTGAGAGGAGATGGGGTCAAAATGCCCGAGATTGTACTCAAAAAAGCGCTGGATAGAGAGAAACTGGCTGTTCATCACCTAACTCTGACAGCCCTGGATGGAGGGAATCCGGTGAAATCTGGCACTGCCAAGGTCACCATCCATGTCCTGGATGCAAACGACAACCCTCCTGTTTGCGACCCACCTGTATCCAAGGTGTATCTGGAGGAGAACGTGTCAGTGGGCACTCTGGTCACCAAGCTGAATGTCACTGATCTGGATGAAGGTCCCAATGGGGACGTGGAGTATTCTTTCAAAACTAGCAATAACGCACCTGGTAAATTCACTAAGCTGTTTGGTTTAGATTCCCGGACAGGGGAGATCAGAACCAAAGCCCCTTTGGATTATGAGGAATCCAGTGCTTACGAAATTGCAGTTCGAGCCCGGGACAAAGGGTCCCCGGCCATGGAAGGACACTGTCATCTGCGGGTGGAATTAATTGATATCAATGATAACAGCCCTGAGATTGTGCTGACTTCTCTCTCCAGCCCCGTTCTGGAGGATGCGACCCCAGGAACGGTGATTGCCCTCATTGGTGTAAAGGACAGCGATTCTGGGGACAACGGGCAGGTCCGCCTGCAGATAGCCAAAGAGCTCCCATTTAAGCTGGTGTCATCTTTCAAAGAGCATTTCTCGCTGGTCACAAATGGTCCCCTTGATCGGGAGAAGGCCAGCGGGTACAACATCACCGTGAGGGCTACAGATTCAGGCTCACCACCAAGGGCCACACAAAAAACCTTCTATCTGCAAATCGCTGACGTGAATGACAACGCACCAAACTTCTCCACCCCTTTTGATACAGCTCATGTTCTGGAAAACTCTCTCCCTGGAACTTCTGTCTTTTCAGTGTCAGCATCTGATCCCGATGAGGGTAGTAACGCCAAGCTGGCTTACTCCATCCTGGACAACGGGGTGCAGGACATACCCATCTCAACTTATTTCCGCATAGACCCGGACAACGGCACCATCTACACTGTGCGGGCTCTGGACTATGAGCAGGACAAGGTGTTCCAGGTGCCCGTGGAGGTGAAGGACTCTGGTTCTCCTGCCCTGAGCAGCACCGCGGTCGTCCACATCTTTGTCGTGGATCAAAACGACAATGCCCCCACCATCGTCTACCCGTCTGTCCCCACGGGCTCTGCCTTCCACCAAACCATTCCACCCTTGGTTGAACCTGGCTACCTAGTCACAAAAGTTGTGGCTGTGGACGCCGATAGCGGCCATAATGCCTGGCTGTCCTATCAGCTGGAGGAGACGGCCGAGGCTTTGCCGTTCCAGGTGGAACGCCGCACCGGGGAGGTGCGGGTTGCGGCAGCTCTCGGCGAGTCGCAGGCTCCCCACCGGCTGGTGGTGCAGGTGCGGGACAACGGGACGCCGTCCCTCTCGGCCTCAGTGGTGATTGTCATTTCTCCAGAGGAAGATGGCGTGCAGGACTTTTCCAAGTCCTCCGACCTGCCTCAATCATCTCCCAAGGACAACAACCTAACCCTGTACCTCATCATCTCCCTAGTGTCCATTTCCCTCGTGTCATGTGTGATGTTCGCCGTGGCGGTTGCCCGCTGTCTCAGAACGGGCTCTGGCGGCTGGGCTCTCGTGGGCTGCTGCCGGGGGTCTGCCCGCAAGCCCACTTCCCACTTCCACGGGCAGCTGAGGCCGGATGGCTTCATCAAGTACCTGGACGTGGGCAGAGCAGGGCTGGGCTCCCAGGCACAGAACTACACCTCCTGTTTCTCCCCAGTGTCCGAGCAGAGTGATTTCCTCTTTGTAAAACCCTTCAGCCACTCTAGCACCGCGGAGACCGTGGCTGCCTACGAGCAGGTGACCAGCACCTTAGCGAGTCCCTGCGACGGGGTAAGAGATGGGAGGTTCTCACTGCTGCTGCAGGGGGATGTGTGTGACCGTCCCCCCGGGGAGGTGGCAGGGAAGGGGGTTGGCTGTGCTGGGTGGAGGTGGGGAAGGGGATGGCCATCACCATACAACAAAAGCCTGCGTGTTCGTGAAGCTGGAAGCTTCCTCTTGGCCCCGTTTGGACTTTCTGAAGTGATTCTTGGAGTGGGAACGTGGGGTTTGGGGTGTTAAACTTCTTGACTCTGTTTAACCCCTTTATGCTGTATGGAAGTAGACTCAGGAGGAGATGGCCTCAAAGCCAGGTTACCTGGGTGTTCTTTTTGCTCTGTTTTAGGGATATGTTGGGATTTTTCTCACTCTTTGACTCTCAAATGTTATTAATTACTGATTGTGCCGCCGCAAAGGACTGCTTTGTAGCTTGGTAGTTTTCAGCAAGGGGCTGAATCCCCTGTTCAGCACTGAAAGTAGTGCATTTTTGCAAAGATTTTGGTGACCTTACGTACCCTTGGGTGTGCTATGAAAACTTCAGCCACTTGCCTTCGGATATCTAAACCCAGATGGAAGTGACTGCATTTAACTGCAGCTTTTTTTAACTCTGGGATATAAAAAGTAAAGTCACTTTGTGTCATAAATGCCTGCCCTAAATTTGAAAGTGGTAATTGCAATAGGGATTGAAAAAAAAAATAGATTGGGAAGGGTTTATCTGATTGGGGGTTGTGTGCCAGTGTGTGCAAAGCTACGTGGATGTGGAATCTGGAGGGCGAGTGTGCAAGCGGCGTGATTTGTATGCAGCAGGGGTAGAGTGGAGCTCTTATTCTAAGGGGACTCAGTAATTTATTCTAATGTATTCGTTCATGAGAATCATCAAAGCTGTGGTGAAATTAGTAAAATCACATCTGCTAAATAAAAATCTAGGTCAGCTGTACCCATTTCCCTTCGCCTTAGTAATTGCAAGTACAAGCAGAATAATCCTATCAGGCTGGTGTTCCGCGGCACAGACCAGGAGCTGCTCCTTCCTAAGGTAACCAGGAGAAACGTCCTTCCCAGGTAGTGTGTCTCCATTCTGGAGTTAATTGAGAGCTTATGATTTTCGGAAGCGTGCGTCTTGCAGGCGGTGACCAGCTCTGCTCTTTGCGCTCTCCACAAAGGCGCGATGCACGCAAGAGCTTGCAGCCTGCTCCGCGTCCATCCTCAGTTACAGAACGCCCGTTGTCCGATGGGGAAACAACAGGGGCAGAAAGAGACACGAGGCTTGCTAAGGGAGCTACAAAGCGTGCTGCCGGGTCTGAAGTTTGCTGTGCTTCCTCAACAAAGAATGCTTTTGTTTCTTTCCTCTTTGCCGCCGGACGTTCATTCTTTTCTCTGCAAACAGAAAAATATTGTAGTGTGCTGAGGCCACAGCATCTAGGAAAGCCATTCAGATACAGAGTGTGACACACAGGCTCAGGCAGGCCTTGCTAAGGGCAGAAGGACAGGTTAGGAAGGTCTGTTACCACCTTACCTCCCATTGAAAGCATCTTTCTCGGTATCAATTAGCTGTGCCACCCCCACCCCCCCGAGCTCATTGCTTTGGTGCCATCTCTCCTGCTGGAACGATGCCCTTATCAGTTTATTTCATGCTTCATTTCTTTCACAGCCTGGTTTCCTGAGCTGCTTTGGAAGATTATTCGCTGAATAGTTTTTGTCATGCTTTTGGGTATTCATGCTGGTCCAGAAATACTCAGAAGAAAGGGAGGGAGTGGGGGTGGGGGGGCTTTTTTTTTTCCCTATTGTTCTAATAGATTTGCTTTACTTGGAAAGAATCCACTGATATCGCAGGCTGAAATAATCCAGGATTGGTTTGCAGGTGAGAATGGAGGTCTTAAAACTCTTTTGTATTTTCTCTGCAGCAAGCTCAGCCAAACCCGGACTGGCGCTTCTCTCAGACCCAGAGACCTGGAACAAGTGGGTGAGTGAGTGCACCTTTCTCTGTGTACGTGTCTGGTGAAGGCTTTGTTCCCTTACATCCTGCTCTTAGTGCGGGAAGTCCTGGTGGGAAGCTGTGTGAATGGAGTTTCCCTGTTCCAGGTAGAATTGCCACGGAGCCGGAACCAGGGGTGTTGCTGTGCCAGCTCTGTGTGATGGTGGTGTGAGAGCTCTTTGCAAAGAGCTTTGGTGTCCGTGGCTCAAGCAGGACAGTTAGGAACTGGAGAGGGCGATGAAGCTGTGAAAGGGTTAAAGGATTGGAGAATATGCTTCACATGGCGTTGTTATCTAAAACAGATTCTGAGCATTTGGTCTAGGTTTGTGCAGGTTCTGAGTGCAATGTTGTGATTCCTCCCCCTGCTCGGAGGACATTGGGGATTGGTGTGAGCCCCTTTACCTGCTTTGCCTCGAGCACCCTGTGGCAGCAAGGGGTTGTGTGGGTGGTGGGTGTCCCCAAAGGCCCCACTGGAGGAGCACGTCCCACCCCATCCAATGGGCCTCAGCAGGGGCAGGTCGTGCTGCTGTTGTGTGCTTTCTGTTCTAGAGTTGGGCTGGGGCTGGGGACTCTGGACCCAGCTCCGATTTTGGGGAGGTTGGAGCCTTTCCTGCATTCCTTAGGAAGTGGTGTGTTCAGGTGAGAAGCCGCCCCACTGGCACTGGGCGGTCGGGCAGGGAGGGACTAAGGAAAAAAGAATTAGGTCTCAGGAGTCAGGAGACTCACAGGAAGGGCCCCTGAGGTCAGGTCTCACTCTCAAAACCGTGGCTGAGATTTTGCCCATTCGTGCATAATGCCAAAAAAGGAAGAAGAAGCATTTGCTTTTCATCTTCCCTGAGGACCATCAGGGAGAGAAAGGACTTAAACCCAGAGCCCACCCCCCCCAGCCCCAGGTCATTGCACATGAGACTGCACCCTGGGTAACTCCTGCAGGGACAGCCTGCAGCACCTGCTGGAGGGCGTTTGGATGCTGTGCTCACCTGGCTGGGTCAGCCCCGTGTCTGCAGAGAAGAGTCACCACGTCTTCATGCTTCGTGGTTACTGGGTGGCCTCTTGGCCACCAGGTCCTGGTTATCGTGGTCGGAGCTCGTGTTTTGGGGTCAGCACTTGGCACCTGCAGCACTGACTGTGTCTGAGTCTTTTTGGATCGTTTAGCTTAACGGGAGGGAAGCTAAGAGACTTCTAATAGCTGTAAGGAACATCACAGCAATTAATGTTTTTTATTAGGTTCACCTAGCTGACAAAGGTGAAATGGACTGATGGTTTGAAGTAAAGCTGAAAGTATTGCTGTCAGGAGCCAGGCATGGGCTTTAATGCAGGGCAGTTGCTGGGAGGGTGTTCTCAGAGCTCTGTTCAATCCCCACCACTGACAACTTTTTTAATCAGGAAAAATCTTTCCAATCATTCACGCTCTGCTTCAAACGACAATTAACTGCGGCACCCTCGTAATGCAGAAGTGCCCGAGAGCCCCTGTGATGGTTTTGCTACGAGAAGCGAGGCAATGAGCCCTGTCAAAGCAGCCCTATTGCTCCCTTTTTCAGCACTATGCTGGAGCTCAAGGCACAGTGCTAGCACAGTGCAGACCTACTTAACCTAGTGGCAGGGACCTTTCTTAGGTCATGGGACAGTGACCTTAACCCAAAACCCTGGCTTGGGCTCCTCACATGCTCCCCCTGTGCTGTTCCCATTGTCTTACCCAATTTCTCTGCCTGCTGAGTCCCGCCCCCCCCTGCTATGATGGAGCTGCCCAAGCCCTGCCCTGTGGCTGTCCCTGCTGTCAGCCCTGTACAACTGTGTCACCTGCTGCTGACACGTGTCCCTCTCTGACTCTGTGAGTTGTCATGGGTGCAGGGCTCTGCATGGGGCTCAGCATGCACAGGCATCTCCCAGCTGGAAGAAAAGGGATGTGCTCTTAACTGCATTTGCCCAGTCTAAATTAAATAGCAGTGAAAGCAAGACAGCTTAGGCTGAGGTTTGAATGGGTGCCAGCAGGAGCCCAGCACTGACCCTAAGCTGGAACATGGGCTAAAATCCTGTACTGTGATTTCTGCTGTGTTGTGTTCATATGTATTGGGACAAGGAACTATCCCATCTAAAAGGAGGGTAGGTAGACCTGGCCACCAAAACAAACCACACTGCCTCTGAGCACCTGCAACCAAACAGGGCTCAGGGTGAGCTCAGCAAAGCAGGGACCATCTCTGATCCACACATCTCTGCATTCAGAGCACATCCTTAGGGGACAAGAAAGCGAGCGTGTTCCTTTGTGATCTGAAACGCAGGAGAGCTCTGGTTGCATGCACTCAGGCGCTGGAGTTCAGACAGCATCCCTTGGAGGCAGGGGGTCAGGGCTGTAGCTGGGCAGAGCAGTTCTCAATTAATCTTGTTTGGGAGAAAAAGGAGGATAAATGGATCTGTTTAATAATCTTTGCATTTTGTTCTCTAAAACAACAACAACAACAACAACAACAACAAAACCCACTCCATGCTGTCTCCGGGCAAATAGAAATGAAGACAGAGTAATACCCAGCAGCAAATGCAATTCCCAAGCAAATCAGATCAGCGGCTGCGAGGGGATTACAGCCATGAGCAGGCTGAGTGGTGTGGCCATGGCAGCATGGCAGGGCAGGCATCTCCTTGGTGGGATGTCTGTGCAGCAGTGTATTCAGCAGAGCACTGGGTCAGGATCTCCCACCTAGAAAGCAGGAGGAAAAAAAAAAAAGAAGGGAGGGGAAGGCCCTGGGTTGCTTATAGGTGGGAATGGGGGGAGGAGATGTCCCAGCTGGGAAGAGCTAGTGAATGCTTCCATCATGGTGATCCTCCCATCGTGGGAGGATGGGGACAGCCCAGGTGGAGTAAGCCAGGGAGATGTTGGGGGCTCACAGGGGTGGGAGGCAGCACTGGACCCCCAGGTGACTCCAGGGCAGGGAGGAGTGAATCCTGAAAAGACTCTGATCCTGAATTTCCCTGTGCCACTGGTCTCCAGAGCTGGATGTAGGCAGTGCAGATGTTTGCTTCGCTCACCCATTAAACAGCATCACAGCTGCCTCGCCTGACCCCTGGCCATGCAGGGAGGGAGGATCAAGCAGGGCGTGCTGGCTGTGGAGGTGCTGCAGCAGCACCAATGGGAGAGCTGTGAGGGATGGGAGGGTTTTCTTCATTCTTGGTTTCTTTTTTTTTTCCCAAGAATTGAGCTTTCAGGACTAAAGGGGAAAAGTGTGTCCTGAGAATATTCCCTAAAGCTCTTCGGAGCTTTGGGTCCCCGGTGCCTGCAGAGCCTGAGGGTGCTGCTGAAGGCTTCTGCAGCCAGAGGCTCGTGGTGGGCAGGTGGGATGAGGGCTCCTGCAGCACATGGGGCTGCTCCGAGCTGCTGAGCTCCGCTCGTGCCACGACCTGGGCTGTCCAGAGAGGGGCTGCACTTTGTGGAGTGTTGGAGGTTGTCAGTGTGAAGTTTGCACCTCTCAGGGAGCCAAGCAAACCCAGCAAGGGCTGAGAGGTTACATTTGTGAGGCGAGCCTTGGTGCAGGATGGATTGAAGACCATGCAGGGGCTTGCAGCTTCAGGTGGGACTGCGATTCCCTATTGAATGTGACAGTGAAGATGTTGCTTTGAAACACGACGAAGCTGCTCGGAGCTGTGCTCTGAGTGGGTGCTGCTGTGCCCGATGCTGTTGGGTGCTGAGGTGTGGATAGGAAGGAGAGACCCACGGTGCTGGGTTGGTGCTCCTGGGATGCCCTGAGCCACCCAGATCCTGCCAGGTGGGACAGAGGATGTGGAGGATGGCAAAGGGAACTAGCCCAGCCACAGGACGTGTTTCTCTCTCCGGACAGTCTGCAGTATGTTGGGAGTTGCATCATTATGTATGGAAACGTTATTTTGAGGAGTTCAGCAGGTGTGACATGTATTAGTTGGATTTTTCCTCTCTCCATCTGCTTCCTGCGCAGCTGAGCACACGCCACGCTCGGCTGCAGGGGCGCAGGGATCCGGCAAACAGGCGCAATCGCGTTTCCAAAGAATGTCTCAAAATAGCTTTCCCGGTGTGTTTGTGGAGTGGGGGGGTGGCAGAGGCATTGGGGCCCTTTATTCTGACCCCCTCCGTGCAGAGCAGCATCCCAGCAGCTCGAGGAGCATCCCCATTGCTTTGGGAGGCTGTGGATCTCCTCCCGCTTTGCCTGCTAAAACTGTTCGATCCCGTTTGTGAAGTCAGGATCTTAAATCTGTGCCTTGTCCAAGCCCTCCCCAGCGCCTATAATTGCATTACAGAAGAGTCAGGGAATGCACAGAGCATGGGGGAAGGGCAGGCAGCATCCTCTGTTAAGGGAGAAGGAAGGAAATCACAGCCAGTTTTGAGCCAGCCCTGATTTTTGGGGGGAGGCTCAGGTTTGGGCGGTGGGATTGGTTGGGGGAGGGGGGCTCTGGGGTGGGGGGATGCTGCCCCCAGGGCATGGCCGAGCTGCCACCACTGTGTCCCCAGCGCACCTTAAGAGGCTGTGTGCTGGCTGTCACTTTCCCTGCTTGTCACTTTGCCAGCACGAAAACACATGGTGCTGAGGTTTTATTTCTGCTGCAGCCTCTGGCTGGGGCTGGGTGTGGGAGGAGGCTGAGGGAGGATGGAAGGAAGCTGAAGGGGGAAAAACAGTGGTGCAAGGAGGGGGAGGCAGGCGGTGGGGTCAGCTTGAGAGCATCGGTGCTGCTGGGGAGTGGGGCTGTGGGAAAGGGATTGGAGAAAGTGCCCGGCCCTGGAGGTGGGGAGATGGACGCTATGGCTGGTGCTGCCTCTGCCAGCGGCAAGGAGGTGATGGGAGAGCTGGGAGTGAATGGGAGTGAAAGGGGAAGAGGCTGGGGTGAGGTGGACCCCAGCTGTGTGCCCCCCATGTGCAAAGCCTGGGGGTATCTGGGGCCATGAGTGGGACCAGCAGTGCTGCTAGAAGGACTGGAAAAGCTGGAAGCTAGAAGGACTTGGAAAGAGAGGAGGCTGAGGCCACCACTTTGCCAGGCATCCCCTGGGGCCGTGGAGCCGCGGGGCTGCATCCTCAGGGTCCTCAAGGGGACCCATGGCTGCTCGTGCCCTGACAGCACAAGCGTGGCACAAACTGGGCTTCCAGCTGCAGAATGAGGAAAACAAGTTTATCTCGGAAATTCTCCAGAAAAAAAAAAAAAAGATGTTTGTGAGGCATTTGGATGCCATAGTAACAGTCTCCATAGGAACCCTGCAAGGAAATGAATATTTCTGTACTGGAAGTGGAAATAGGGACGATGCATTGGCTGGGGCGGCAGAAAATAGTGGGTCAGCAGTGCAAGGCCCGCCCTGCTGCGTGGGCTGGTGCCTCTGTGCTGCTGAGCAATGAGGCAGAGCAGAGCCCCACCAGGGGCTGCAGGGCATGCCTTCCATTTCGGCACTGAGAGCGTCCTTGCATCGCTCCTGCCTGGGTTTGGTGGTGCCTCGTGTACCCGCGCTCTGATCCCTCGGATGCAGCATCCCTGGGTCTGGTCCCTCCTGGTCTCAAACACGGGTTTGCTTCCTTCCCTCCAGTCCTAGTGCTGGCGTCATTCCCCAAACCCAAACCCAGCTGTTTTCTGAGCTTTGAAGCGTGGAATAGAATGAAACAGGAGGGAAAAAAAACAACCAAAAAAACAACTCTGTCCCCTGCAGGATGGGTTTTTATAAAAAGCCTATTGAGAAAACACCATTTGTATTAGAAGCTGCTGGTCCTTGCAGCCAATTTCCATAGGAACCACCTCCTGTTCCGGGCAGTGCAGCCTGAGCCATTCACAGCCCCGTCCTATAGCTGTGGCAGGCAGCCAGCTCTGCCCATCAGCTGTGTGCCTCTTTTTTTTTTACTTCTTTTTTTTTTCCTTTTCACTATGAGAAGTTATTTTAGGATGCTTTTAGATTACTGCATTCATTTTTTTCCCGTGCCTCTGAATTCCGGATGATTGCACTCGCAAGTAATTCAGGCCCTTGAATTTCCTGCGTACAGAAATGAGCTCAATAGGGTTTTTGCAACCCTGGCATTTCTAAAATAGCTCCCCGGCGTGACGTCACGGGGAGCAGCACACTGCTTTGTGCAGAGCTGGAGAGTGCTGGGTGCCGTAAGCTTGCAGAAGGGACCTGGGTTTGCGTGGGGTGCAACAGGAGAATCTGCACGCTGGGCTGTCCTGGCTGGGCTGCAGCCTGTAGGTCAGGAGAAGAGATGGTTCTCTCCAGTTTGGCACCAGTAGGAGCCCGCCTGGAGCACTGAGCCCAGCAAGAAATCAGGAGCCGCTGGGGTTAAGTGGTGGCTGCGTGGGTTGTGGTTTACAATGGGGTTTAGGTTCCTAAGCCCTTTATAGGATCTCTCCCGAGGCTCTATTCCCAGCCCTGACATGGAGCAGCGCTTGCTCCTCGAGCGCTGCCACCCATCGAGGCGGGCACACCTCGCTGCCAGCCGCCTTGAAACCATGCCACCGCACACACAGCGGAGGTGAGGTATAAATAGGTTATGGGATGCCCTGGGTTGCAGCAGATGGCAGGCATTTCGGAACCTTAGCAGGCAGCCTCTGCTATGTCAGGGATTGCTTGCCACCTGCGCAGATGAAGCGGGGGAGTGAGAGTGGCGTTGTGGGGCTGCAACCCCAACCCATCCCCACCGTGCCCACTGAGCACGTCCCTCAGTGCCACATTTACACGTGTCTGGGGCAGCCCTGGGGGTGCTGACTCCACCACCTCCCTGGGCAGCCCGTTCTGGTGCATGAGCACTCTTTCTGAGAGAAAAGATTGTCCTCATATCCAACCTGAACCTCCTGTGGCACAACTTAAAGGCACTAGTCCACGGTGCATTGCTCCGTGATGGAGCAGGGCTGCACGAGGCCTGATCAGAGCTCTCAGCACACTTATCCAAGTGTCTGCATGTTAAAAAATTCTGTGTATAGGTCACTTGCAGAAGGAGGGAGGGGAAAGCCATGCATTCAGGACTTTCCTCCTTGCAAGGCTTTGATGCAGCTGGGGCAGGGACCCAGCCACCAGCTTGACCTGGTGGATGTGTGCTGTGGTCATGCAGCTGGTGGGACTTTTGGGTCTCCCAGTTGGAAGGAGGGCTCTGGGAAAACATCCCTGGCTTCTCTGGTGGGAAAGTGTGGCCACGAGAGAGGGGTGGCTGAGCACAGCTGCCGGGCACCTGGCGGACATCAATGCAGAGCTTGTTCGAAGGCGCACAGAGCGCTGATTGTAACTTTGCTCTGCAAAGCCTCCTGAAGGGAAGCCCGGTGGCATCCCCAGAGCTTTCCCAGGCAGAACCGCAGTGCTCAGCCCCCAGCAGCTGCCCCAGGTGGTCACCCACCTCCACTCGTTGCTCTTGGTGGCTGCTCGTGGACTCCCTTCAGAGCAGGATTTCAGTGATGGGCAGCTGCCTCCCTGCTGATCCCAAATCCCGTGGCTCCGTGGGATTTTCTCACCTTCATTCCCATGAATGAAGCTGCAAAGTGGAGTTGTAGCCTGAAATAACTGGAGTTGTAGCCTGAAATAACTTGGAAGGGCAGCAACCCCATGCGGCCCTCAGAAGGAACCTGGTCATACAAGGGCACATGCAGCTCTAGGGCTGGAGGTATTTTTTTTGTGGTATTCAGCTGTGGGGAGGCACTTGAAGGGATTTGAGATCATTAGCTGCCAGCTGGCTCAACCAGCAGGCGTTAGGAAGGTGTTCCTGGAAGTACTACTTAGCCCCAAGTACTTTGGTTATTGGTGGTTGCTCTTCAAAAGCCTTGGAGAGGGATGGAGGCTTCTGACAGTGTTCAGACTCCAGAGTGTCTCTGCCAGCAGTGCCCACATCTTGCTGTAAGCTGCTTGATGCTCCCGCAGCACCGGCTTCCCCAGCCCACCCCTCTTCTCCCAGCTGGAATAACACGCCATTTCTTTCCTTTTGTTTTCTATTCCCACAGCTCCCAGAATGGAGAGGAAGGTGGAGCCTGGCCCAACAACCAGTTTGACACGGAGATGCTTCAAGCCATGATCCTGGCCTCGGCAAATGGTCAGTCCCTACTGCGTGCCGGGAAACCACGGCACGGGGAAACCATGGCCACCTCGGCTGCGTGCCATAGATAAGATGCATGTGTGGTATTGGTGTGTGTGGTGCACTGGAGAGGCTTCAGAAGGACTTCTTGAGCAGACGGTGTTGATGTTACCCTGGAGGGAGGGGGAATCATAGAATACAATCATAGAATCATTAAGGTGGGAGAAAAGGTGAGATCACCGAGTCCAACTGTTAGCACATCCCCACCAGGCCCACTCACCACGTCCCTCGGTGCCACATCTGCCCTTTTCTTGAGCACCTCCAGAGACAGTGACTCTACCACCTCCCTGGGCAGCCTGTTCCAATACCTCACCACTTTTTCTGAGAAGAAATTTCTCCTAACATCCAACCTGAACTTCCGCTGGTGCAACTTAAAGCCGTCACCTCTCATCCTGTCCCTGTGACTTGGGAGAAGGTAGAGAGCGATAAGGTCTCCCCTGAGCCTCCTCTTCTCCAGACTGAACCATCCCAGTTCCCTCAACCACTCCCCATAAGACTTTTGCTCCAGACCCTTCGCAGCTTCACTGCCCTTCTCTGGACACGCTCCACAACCTCGATGTAGTGAGGGGTCCAGGACAGGCAGGATTTGGGCGGAGGAGATACCAGAGATCCATCAGCATCAGTCCAAGTGTAGACAGGGCTATTTCCTCCATCCAAACCATATTATCTGTGTACTGCACGGCGTTATCTGCCTGCTGGTGAGACTGTGCTGAATGAAAAGCTGAACTTGAGATGTATTACAAGCTATGTGGTTCCAGAAGGCTGCAGTAAATGAAACATCTGCCGTGCCCTGACTTGCTGTAAGGTGTGGAGATAGAAGGCTTGGAAGATCTGCTTGTGGCCAGGGGACAAGCAATATCTGGAGTGTAGCGAATGCCTGCTGCAGTCCCACTTACTGCGAGGTCCTGTGTCTGCGGGCGGCCAGAAGCTGATGCTCAAAGCTTGAGGCTGCTGTAGAGGAAACCTTCCTCATGTCCCCACAATGCGGAGGAAATAGGGATGCTCTTAGAGCAGTCCTGCAGGTCTTAAGACAGAGGGACCCCAACAAATCTCATGCCCAGAGACGTGTGTGCTCCTGGGCTGTGTGAGGGCAGCCCCACTGCTGCTCTGGGTTTGGGGTCACAGTGGCTGGGCTTTGTATGGGGCCGTTCCCGTGTGTCCTTGGTTTGCTCTGCTTTACGGCTGCGTTGTGTGGAAGCAGCAGGCAGGGAGGGGTGTTCCATGGCTTTGTGTGAGAGCAGCGCAATTACCACTCCACGCAGAGCTCTGGATAACGAGCCCAGTTTTTGTAAAGCCTTTATTTATAAATACCTCCGAGCCTTTTCCCCCTCGGTTTAAAAATAGGAACAGCAGCACGGCCATAAAACGCTGGGTAAAATGCTTCGCGTGTTTCCTTTGAGCTCGTGGGAGAGAAGGAATCTGGGGGAGGAGGGAGGGATGTGCTGTGGTGTTGCTTTCTTGGAAAGGACTCCAGCCCTCTGCAGGCATCGGCAGCGCCGAGCCACAGCTGCAGGGACAAGGCATTGGGCAATGGGGCTGTTTACACACCAGGGAAGGAAACAATGCAAAAATGGGGCTCTGCTCTGTAAAAAAAATAGCCTGCAGGGCCTCCAGATCCTGTTTCCTTGCTCACAAATGAGGCTGATTTCCTGGCTACTGCCGGGACCCAGAGCTGGGCAGGTCCCTTCCAGGTCAGACATTGGCTCCCACGTTGCTCCTGGCCCTGTTTTGGGAAGTCTCCTCCACCCCACACTTCTGTGGGACCCTGACCCCTCCAGAGGGGCTGCGTTACACCTGATGTGGAGGGCTGGGGATGGCTTTCCCTGCCGTGGTGCAGCGAGAGGCAGCCTGGTGCAGCCCATCATTTCCTTGTCCATGGCAGTGATGGATGGGGGCTGGAGCACTGTTGCTGGGGATTCAGCCTGCTCTCCTTCTCTCCATTTCTGCTGCACCAGGAGCCCCCAGATGCTTTCTCTTTCCCACCAGAGCTCTGTTTCCATCTGTCTCCCCCTCCCTCTGCTCTGCCGCTCTCGCTGTTAAGCTAATAGTGCTGATTGGTGCAGGCTTTGATGAGGAGCAGTGCTAATTGCCCGCTCAACCTTGTGCTGCCCGCCCTTGGGTAATGTTTTGTGGCTGTTTACACGATCCTTAATGCCATCTGCTTGCCCTGGTCGAGCGATGGGTGGGAGGAAGCCCCTAACTCAGTGAGTTGCTCCATGCTCGGCCCCCCCTGGGATGCTGAGCCCCTCTGATGCTCTCTGCTCCCAGGCTCTGGAAGGGGCTGATGGTGCCCTGCCTGCATCCTTATGCTGCACATGGGTTGTCCTTCATTTCAAACCCCATAGCTCCTCTGCCTTGGAGCAGGGAGCCTGGGAAATGTGAAAACGCTGTGGTTTGTAGGGGCAGCTGCTGGGACGGGCTGAGGAGTGGGGATACTCCAGGAAACCAGACACTGAGGGGCAGCACATGAGGCTCTCTGTCCTCAAAATACTTTGGATTTCTGCAAGAATGTGTAGGGGTGCTGTGGGGCGGCAGGGGAGCCTGCAGACAGGGAGTGGCTGGGCAGCCCCGCTATATTGGGTGTCCCAAAAGCGCCAGCAGCAGCTGCAGCAGCAAGTGCTCCCCGACCTCCTGTCCTCTCTGCGTATGTGGGAAGTGGAGCCAGGAAGGGGTTATTTTTGCCCATCTCTCATTTTCCTCCTCGTCGTGTGGCTGCAAGGGCCCCGGGGACTTCTTTGGGTAATGGCTGGCTGCTGGCAGAGGCTGAGCACAACCTTTACTGCAAGGAGAGCCGGAGTGCCCTGCTTGGCAAGAGCCTCTTGGTGCCCATTTCTAAACCTCCATTGTCCCCGTTCCCTCTCCTTTTCATCCCTAATGTCAATGTTACCTAGAAACAACCCTTTGCTCTCACCCTGACCAACCGGCACGCTGGGAACTGCGCTCCTGGAAGGCTGCGTCGGGACTGCCAATGAGATCCTGGGAGCAGTGCTGGGTGCACCTCTTGCACAAAGTCCCCAAGCAGCAGGGATGCTCCCTGGGCACTGGGGGATGCACCCAAGCCCCTCCAAGGCTGCCTCCAGCTGGAATGCAGCAGTACATAGGACCATAACAAAGCCCTATCCTGCTACCAGTGTGGATCCCTGACCGCAGCTTTGCCTGAGTGCATCCCCCCCCCCAGCCTGTTCCCAGCCCCAGCCTGTTGTTTCCAAGCTCCTTGTATTTTTTCCCTCCTCCTGTTCCAACAGAGCAGCTGTAACTTCTCAAGCTCTGATTGCTTAACACTTCCAACCTCCTCAAGGGTACACAGTGAGCAGAAATATTTCAGGGCAGTGGCTTTGTGTCCAGCCAAGGCAACAATGGGAGCATGCATGGGGCTGAAGTGGGGAGAGGATGCAGGAGGAGCAGCCTGAGGTTTGTGCTCTGGGTTTGCCTTTATTCCAGCAGTCTGTGAACGGAGAGAGAATGGGCTCTGCCTGGGGCCCTTCAGGCACCGTGGTGTTCTGCAGCCTCCCAGGAGAGCATCTCTATGAGGCAGCTAAAGCCCCTTGCATGAGAGCAGCTGAGCTCAGCCCCTGTGCATGCAGAGGGTTTGAGCAAAGCCATTTCCCACTGGGGTTGTGCAGTGCTGCTCTCCTTGCTCAGCGCTGTGTCGGAGCTCATTGTGCAGGGCTGCTAGAGGAGCGCTGCTCACGCTCTGTCTTCCCTCCCTGCTCACATCCTCCCTCTCACATCCCCCCATTTCCATCTGCTCTCTGCCTCCAGCATCCTGGGGGGCCCTGTTCCCTTCCCTGCTCTGCGCCTGCTCTCTGCAGCTCGGCAGCAATGAACTCCCATCCCATCCCCCTCTGCACTGGCTGCTTTGTGCTTGCATCCCAGAGCCAACCCACAGCGCTGTAAGGGAGGATTTTCTTTATTGATTTGTCTGCTCCCGGAATAAACCTGGCTGGGGAAATGCTGGGGTCAGGGCTTTGGATGCAGGGGGAAGGGAAAAACACTGATATTGGCTTTGTCTTAATGCACTGCTAATGGTCAGCGCTGTGCAGTGTTTACAGTGGGCTGCTGGGGAGGGGATGTCTTTGTGCTCCAGAGAGTGAGGCAGAACAGACAGTGCTGCTCGGGACAGAGCAGGAGAGGGTGCCCACACCACTTTGCCTACCTCCCATCTCCATCCCCATCCCATCCCCATCCCCATTCCCACCACTCATCCCCATCTCCCATCCCATCCCCACTTCCCATCCCCACTTCCCATCCCCATCCCATCCCATCCAATCCCCATCCCCACCCCCCACCCATCCCCATTCCAATCCTACCTCCCATTCCCATCCCCATTCACGTTCCCATCTCCATCTCCATCCCATTCCCACCTCCCATTCCTATCCCCATCCCCAACTCCATCCTCACCTCCCATCCCAACTCCATCCCCATCTCCCATTCCTATCCCCATCCCCAACTCTATCCTCACCTCCCATCGCCATCCCCAACTCCATCCCCACCTCCCATTCCTATCTCCATACCCAACTCCATGCTCACCTCCCATCCCCATACCCATCCCCACCTCTCACCTCTGTCCCCATTCCCATCCCCATCCCACCTCCACATCCCAAGGGCCGGCTCAGCCTTGCCTTCCCCCTGGAGATGTCTGGAGGGAGGAGGAGGATGCTCACTGGCATCTCCATGGTGCAATAGGGATGAAGGCTCAGAGCCAGTGCTAACCCCACTCCTTTCTTCTGCCCCTGCAGAAGCTGCTGATGCTAATGCGACACTGGGCGGGGGCACGGGCACCATGGGGCTGAGCGCCCGCTACGGGCCCCAGTTCACCCTGCAACACGTCCCCGACTACCGGCAGAACGTCTACATCCCGGGCAGCACCGCCACGCTGAGCAACGCCGCTGGCAAGCGCGACGCCAAGCCCTCGGGTGGCAACAAGAAGAAGTCTGGCAAGAAGGAGAAGAAGTAGAAAGGAAACGTCAGAGCGGCCGGGCAGCGCGTGCCAGCACTCCCCCACACCACAGGAGGACGAATGTGGATTTATTTTCATTTTTATTTTTTTTTTGGTGATGCAAAAGTTAGGAAGCGCTGCGAATGTATTGTCATCGTCAGAGCTAGGAGCAGGCTGCCTGCTGTTAGGTCTCATGATGAAAAGCAATCTGGAAAGCTAAAGCTAACACAAACAAGTGCCCTGTGAATACAGCTAACATTTTATACGACCCCTCGGGTGTTAGGGTATACGAGGTCGAAAGGCTTCAGCCAAATCCTTGGCTTCGATTTGCTCCCAGATGGTCCGAGAAAGGCACGAGGCTCTCGCTCAGCTTCGTCCAGTGTAAATAATTGTAACAGCGATCTTTTAATTTATAGAGCTTTGATCATTTTTTTTCGGAAAGAAAAAGGAAGTTCCTAGCATAAAGCCCAACGCTGCACATTTTCTGCTCTTTAACTTCGTGAAACTCGCCCTGGGTTATTCGTAGCGGTGGATTTGTGGGTAGGGAGTGCTTCAGTTCCTGTTCAGCTGTTACCCGAAAAAGAAAAGAAAAAAAAAAAACAAAAAAAAA
>NC_034420.1:1151577-1152602 GCF_002078875.1 Numida meleagris
CCCCCCCTCTAGCAATGCCGTAGGTGAATCGTAGTCTTTATATTTCTTTTTAATCTGCAATCTGAGGTAGCGTAGCGAGTGTCGTGTATTTAGTGGCGTGTTATTTTTATCTCGGTAACTAACTTGTGGATCAGCAGTATTTTCACTTTCTCTGTATCTTCTTTCCATGTGGTCTGTGCTCCGAGTGTACGTGAGATGAAACACGTTTGCCCTCTCAATGTGTCTAATATTGAATTATACTTATATATTATATATATGCTTATATCCTTCTTATACCCATATAGACCGACGTCGATGTGTTACACGCAAGTTTTATACTCTAATATTTATATTGCTTTTTTTTTTTCTTTGGGAAAAAAAAAATAATAAAAATGGTTTCTTCTGAATATGTGGTGGTGGTGTTGGGGAAGGGCCCCCCCCCCCTCCAAACCCCCCTCCCCATGGAGGAGCCCCCCCCTGCACTGAGGGTCAAATGACGGGGCAAAAACCCATCTCGCAGCCGTGGGGCGAAATCAAGCAGCCGCTGCCAGATGTGCTGGGGGCCGAGTAGGGGGAGAGCAGCCGAGGAGATACCAACCCCCATCGCCACCCGGGGCTCTGGGCCCCCCCGCCTTAGCAGCGCGCAGGCTCCGGGCGCAATCCCCCTCTCCCCACTAAACGGGCCGGGCCGCGGGCGCCCCTGCAGGAGCGAGGATGCACGGCACGGGAGGGCAGAGGGGGGCATCCCCACTAACACCCCCCACTGCCCGCACACACACAGAGATCACCCCTCCGGAGCTCGCTGAAGAGATCCCCAACCCTCCCCCCGAGCCCCACAGGTACCCCCCCATAGCACCAAATCGTGTACCTCCTCCTTGGGACACCCCCCCGGAGACCCTCCTCAAACTCCTACACCCCCTACACCCCGAGACCCTCTCCCCCTCTCAAATCCGCCTGCAGCCTACAGAGGCAGCCCCCCGAAATCCTTCTGCATTCCTCGAGACCCTCAGACACTCCCCTCCCCCAGCTCCCCGAAATCCACTTGG
>NC_034420.1:1154948-1200355 GCF_002078875.1 Numida meleagris
ATCCTACTGCACCCCTCCCCCACCTCGCCTGGACCCCTCCCTCCCCCCGGAACGCGCCGCCGCGGGGGCAGCCCTGTTCTGACGCACGTAATTGGGATTTTCCTAAGGGCGATGTGTCAGCGGGGAGGAGAAGGGCTCAGTACGGGCACAGCGACCCCGGGTAATTAGCGCTGATGAAGCGAAGGCACTCGGGGCTCATTGCCGTGGGGACGTGGGGTTCGCAAATGGAGGAGGTGGTGAAGGGTGGGGGGGTGAAGAGCCTGCTGCGGGGACGGAGCTTGGAGGCTGCGAGCCTTCCTCCTCCTCTTCCTCCTCCTCCTCTTCCTCCTCCTCCCTGATTGCGGCCGTGGGTGAGCCCCCCTTCACAAAAAGGGGGGAAAAACATAAAAGCTCGGTGGAAAAAAAAAAGAAAAAAGAAAAAAAAAACCCACAAACCCACAGCAATAATAATAAAAAAAAACCAACCACACACAGAAAAAAAAATCACACACGAAGAAAAACCCTACCAAAAAAAAAAAAAAAAAGAGGTTTCGGACATCGCCCGCAGGCTGGGTGTGGTTGGGTCCCTCTGGGTCCTGCTGACCCCCAGAGCAGACCCCCGTCCCGTAGCAGTGCCTTTCATCACCCCCAGGAGGTTTTATCACCCCTGAATAAGGTGGCTCCGTTTATAGCCTCGCATGCTCAGGAAAGGACAGGCATTTAAAGCTCCACTGCATCTCTTCCTGCTCTGCAAATCCACTTTGTGATCCGTCAACTACCTTTCTATCTATCCGTCTATTGATCTGTCTATTGATCTATCCATCCATCTATCATCTATCTATGTACGTATCTATCTATCCATCTGCTCACCTATCTGTCCATCTATCCATCTGTCTGCCCATTTATCTATCCATCTATTCATATATCTATCTCTCCATCCATACATTTATCCATTCATCTATCTGTCCATCTGTCAATCTATCCATTCACCTGCCCATCTATCTATCCATCCATCTATCTATCCGTCTATCTGTTTATCCATCTGTTCATCTATCCATCCACCCATACATCTATCCATCCGTCTATTGATCTATCTCTCCATCCGTACATCCAGCTATGCATTCATCCATCCGTCCATCCATCTGTCTGTCTACCCATCTATCTATCTATCTATCTATCTATCTATCTATCTATCTATCTATCTATCTATCCATCCGTCCATCCGTCTGTCCATCTATCCATCTACCCATCTGTTCCTCTAGATGTCCATCCACCTATCTATCCGTCTATCCATCTATCTAGCTATCTATCCATCCGTCAATCTACCTGTCTATATCTATCTCTCCATCCATCCATCTATCTGTTCATCCATTTGTCCATCTGTCCATCTATCCATCCATCTGCCCATCCCTCTATCCATTTATCTGTCCATCTATCCATCCTATCTATCTATCTATCTATCTATCTATCTATCTATCTATCTATCTATCTATCTATCTATCTATCTAGCTATCTAGCTATCTAGCTATCTAGCTATCTAGCTATCTAGCTATCTAGCTATCTAGCTATCTAGCTATCTAGCTATGTATCTATCTGTCCATCTATCCATCCATCCACCTATCCATCCACCTATCCACCCATCCACCCATCCACCCATCCACCCATCCATCCATCCATCCATCCATCCATCCATCCATCCATCCATCCATCCATCCATCCATCCATCCATCCATCCATCCATCCATCCATCCATCCACCCATCTTTACAGCTTTAGCCCAGTGATGGGAGCCAGAATAGAATTCTCCTTCTCATAGTCTATGGCTGCCAAGACAAGAGGAACCATACAATGCTATGAGAGGGACTTGCTGGTGTTAAGCAGCTTCTGTGGGGCTTCCCCTCCTCTCCTGCATGACATGGGACACATGGGGTGTCCTTGTCCTCTCCCTGGGGACACAAGCTCTTTTGTCTTGTGCTTTACGATATACACAATATACACAGCAGTACACATACATAAATAATAAATATGTTTATACTGGGTGTGTGTATATGCTCACAAATCTTTTATTGACAGCTGTGTGTGATGAAAAGGGTTTGGAGACCACTAAGTGATGCTGGAGGCTGCTTTGCGTTGCCAAAAAGTGGAACCTGTCTCCATTGTACAGTCCTATGGACCAACCCTGGCACCTCTCCCTGCTGCCCCTGACTCAGTCTCTGGAGCAGAGCTTCGGGGCACTGGCACTGAGCACCATCAGCAACTTTAAAAATGAGCCTCCCACCTCCCAGCCTGGCTTTCCTCTGAGCCCCTCCAGCTCCTCTGCTCCAGCTCCAGGTCAGAGAGGCATCTTAGCACAGCTGTTTCATCCCAGTTTTGCATGTGAGCTGCCAGGAACCCGAGGACACGCTGCTCCCACCTCCAGTATCTCGCTTCGGGGCGTCATGCTCCCCAATTAGCAGCCTGTCACTGCCGAGCTAATCAAAAGGGTCCTTAGGAAAAAAATAAAACAAAACAATCTAAAGAGAATTAAGCCAAACTGGGGCGATAATCAGGTCTCTGTCCTCGTTTTAAAATTATCCCGGCAGTCCCCTGTGCCCATGCCTGCAGCATGTGGCTCATCCCTCCTGCTGCAGCAGTGGGGACACGCCAGGCAGCAAGGGAGCTGGGGACAGGGTGGGGACAGCTGGCGGCTGTGTCCTCATGAGCAGAGGAAAGGGAGGGCTGGGGATATGCTGGTGGCAGCGGGAAGGGCTGGAGCATCCGTCAAGTGTGCCAAGGGATGGCCCTGGGGTGGCTGTCCCTCACAGGACACAGCCTTGTGCCATTGGTTCCTGGCCCACATGCAGAACAAGGGCAAGGACAAAGCGTTCATGTGACAACAAGCCAGGGACACCAGCACATGGCAAGGCATTTGCCCATCTAACATGACCATCTGGACAAAGCAGGAGCATCTCCCAGCAGGGAGCTGATTCCTGGCTGGGTCAGCCTCTACACTCACTGAGATCCAGCCTAGACAGGACCACGCTGCCACACGGACACTGTGGGGACAAGAAAAGTTTGAGCCGTGTGTCCAGGGCCATGTCCAAGGGGTCCAGGTTATCCCGAGGGGGGGTGTGCATCAAGGCAAGCATTTTTTGTCCCCCCATGCAGGGTTCTTGGGCTTACAGGGCCCACGGCAGTTTTGCCAGTGGGGGTTTTCTGCACAGAGAACAGCATCCCTCCCACATGGACCAGGTCCCTGCAGCTCTGTGCCACAAGCTCTAGGCTGGTCTCTGCACCAGGGTTATGATGTGGAGGCACAAACAGCCAAGATCACATTTTTAATACCAAAAATAAGGTTTATTTTTCCATCTCTTGTCCTTACAAGCTGTCATGATATCACAGTGCTACAAAAGCATTGCTTCTCAGCAGCTGCAGAGACACGAAAAACAGCTTTAAATTAAAGGGAACCATTACGAGAAAACAAAAGACTTTGGGCAAGGCTCCAGCTCGCATATTCTGATCTCTCCCTCGTTGTGCAGCTTTCTGGAGCTGTGGAATGCAGCCACAGGCATTTGGCTGTGCAAAGGAGACCCCTCCCTGCCACCAGCCTGGTGTGACAGTGACATGGCCCCCAGCTCCACAAGTACGAAGGAAACAGGGGGATGGATGGATGGATGCCTGAGTTGTGCCACCACTCTTTTTAATCCCTCATTCCCCCCCTGGAGAAGGAGCAGGGCCAAGCTTCGCTCCTGGTAGATCCCTGGAGCACCCAGCCCCGAGCACAACGCTACCAGCACCCTCTGCTTGGCAACACCCTGCCCCTCTGCTCCTCCAGGCTGAGCCCCCCACCCTGCAGTCAGCCTTTCTCTCTTCCACGCACAGACCTCATTTACACTGGCAATTATCTCTTCCCAGGGGGCTCTCAGCATTGCAGGCCACTCCCGAGCTGTTAGTATCTCTGCTTCATGCACTGCCGGCTTTACATTGCCAGAGCTGAGCACCTGGGATGGGACAGAGATACTAAGCACAAAGCGAAGCTGCAAGCAGGCATCACGCCCTGCACACACACAAAAAAACACCAGCCCCTGTACGGGCTGACCCAACGCTCTCCCCGACTTTTGTTCCAGTTTCCAGCCCATAATGGGATAATGAGTCCCAGCAATACCCAGAGCAACGCAAAACCTGAGTTAGCTTTTCCCTTGCGTAGCGCAGATGGATGAAAACGAAAAGGCATGACCCGGAATCAGAGCAGCACCGCAGCCCCACGCTGGGAGGGCAGCCCAGTGCCCTGGCTCTCCCATGGCAGCCTGAGTCACCGCGCTGCTCGGCCCGTGACCCCGCTCCGCACGCGCCCGCCAAGCCCCATGGCACAGAGTGGAACATTCACGCTCTTGGGCGCGACAGCAGCCAGGCCCGGATGACGTGGGGCCGTTACAGATCACTCCATGACTTCATCGCTGCAAATATGTTGAACGAAAGCAACAGTGGGAGCTGGAACGTGAAACGTGGCACAAACAGCCCCGAGAGCAAGGGGCTTCCTGGAAACTCGTGGGGTCCGGCTGCCCTCTGCCTTCATCCAGATGCAGTGCCCAACTCGAGCAGCTGGCGATCCCCGTGCTCTCCTCAAGGATGCCTCCCTCTCATCTTCTCTCTGCTCTCGCGCATCTTTCTTGGTTCTGGAGACAAGGCAGCATCCTTCCACGGCATGGAAGCCAGAAGTTGCTTTCCATTTGCTGCAAGAGAAGGAATTCTTAGAAACAGTGGAGGGAAACCCCGTCAGATCAGCTGTGCTCAAGCCCACCATCCTCTGGAGCAGTTGCTAGTGGGAAGGAAGAAGTTCTCACCACAGCATAGACACTGTGTTCAGTGGAAGCAAACCTCCAAGGGGTGAAGTGTAAGTCCTGCTTGGGGCTGTCAGTGCCAATATGGTGGGACTGACTGATCTATTTTACCTGACCAACGCAGTGACCTGCAGCGGTGAAACTGCACCAGTGGACCAGGGAAGAGTCACTGATGCCATCTCTCTGGACTTCAGTATGGCTTTGACACGATGCTATGATTCTGTGATTCCAGGAACAAAGGAAAACGCGAGATGAAATTTTGGGAATGCTTCCCCACGTAAGGTTTGTGGGCCCCACAGAGCTCCCATGGCTGGGACAAGGCTGGTGGCCCACAGTGAGGACACCATGGCATCAGGGCTGGCAGAACACAGCGGGCATGTAAAACCTACATGCAGACACCAAGCAAGGAAGACGCAGCCTTGCATTTGGGAGGGGGTGGTGTAAGGGAAGGGAGCGCTCAGGAATATAAAGCAGCTGCTGAACTGCTGCACCGACACAAGGAATTAACTCTTGCAGGGCTGAAAACCTTTCATTAACAATTTGTCAAGCAGATTCCAGAAATACTGAGAGCAGTCGTGCAAAACGACACAGAGGGGGCAGGCAATAGGTTTAAAGGCCTTTCAGAGAGCCTGCTGATCAACTATTGTGAACCCAGCAACTCCTCCCTGCACTACAGGGGCACAGAGATGGGAGAGCAGCCCTGGCACCGTGCATCACATGGGACAGCGGCAGAGGAAAGCAGCCACCAGGCAAACCAGCAGGCTCCAAAGCCCCCTATTTACCACCTCCTTTCCGTGCCTGCTAGCACAACGTCCCCTGCACAGTGCGGGCACTTCTGGGTACTGGGTGCACCTGCACCCTGCGCGGAGGGACACTGCTCTCCTATCAGCATCGAGTAGGGACCAAGCACTGGGTCTGTGCAGAAAACACAGGCAGCTTTCACAGCTGCCAGGCTTTGTGTGCTGATCCCCTCGGGGCTCCAGCAGAGGACAGGGGAAGAGATGTCCCAGCAGCTGGACCGCAGCGCAGCGAGGGCTGTGCAAGCAGCCTCCTGTGCTCAATGGGCTTCTTGTCTCCATCCTCCCTTTGGCATAGCTTCCCCTCCCTCACAGCCTCCTCTCCCCAGCACAACACAGAGCATTGCTGCTCTCCTGCATCCTCTCCTGGCAGGTCTCAAATCCTCCCTCCCCACCTCCAACATCTTCTTCTTTCCCTAGCAATGAGTTTTCTCGCATCCTCCCACCTTTTCCTTCCATAAATGTACTCAGTTTCTTTTTTGAGCCATGTAACCTGTAAACATCCCCAGCATCCTGTATGGAGGAGTGCTGTGAAATTACAGCTTTGCATTTAAGCCTTCTCCTCCTCGCCTCATTCATGCCTCAGAGTGTCTGTGGCAGACACACAAACACCTCCAGTGAATGATTTCATACAGATCCTTTGTGTTTCTCTTCTGCATTAAGCACTCCCAGGTCTACCCAGCCATCCTTGCTGCACTTTTCCAGCTCATTATGTCGCCCCTCGGGCAGAGGAACCAGCACTGCAGGCAGCATCCAAGATGCAGGCACACAGTACATTTAAGACTAAAAAAAGCCACTGCTGTGCCATGCTCTGATTGCTTCTCCTTCCTCTCCTTCCTTTCCCAGGGATTCCTACATCTCACATGGGGCTTTTAGCCACCACAGGGCACTCAGCTGACACTGGCACAGACACCCCGTGAAGTTTTGCCCCAGGTGGCAGTGGTCAGCTTGGAGCATCACCATCAGTCAAAGGGAAAGGCAAGGCAGCAGGACAACTCCTTTGGTACCCTGTAAGCTGTGGGTGAGGTCCTTCCCCAGCCCCTGTGTTCCTGCTCAGATATTATTTGAAATATTCCTACGATTCACTCACCATCTTCTCAGTGTGTTTCACTTCTTTTCTTTGGCCTGCTGAATGGAATCATAGAATACACCAAGTTGGAAGGGACCCACAAGGATCATCGAGTCCAACTCCTGGCTCCACATAGGACCAACCAAAAAACAGAATAGGTGTCCTTGTGAATAGTGGGCTAACAGCTGTGTAAGGACCTCCCACCCCATCCCAGGGGAACTTATTTAGGAGGTGTTCCTCTGGAAATCCAAGTGGGCTTCCCCAGCTGGTTCCCTACACCTCGTCATCAGCAGCTGGACAACAGGGGGAGCTGTAAGAAGGAAGGGGACAGATTCTGTAGCAGGGTCTGCTGTGACAGGACAAGGGTTTCAACCTGAAGGAGAGGAGATTTAGACTGGATATGAGGAAGAAGTTTTTTACAGTAAGAGTGGTGAGGAACTGGCACAGGGTGCCCAGACAGGTGGCAGATATCCTGTGCATGGAGACACCCAAGGTCAGGCTGGATGGGGCTCTGAGCATCTGATGGAGCTGTGGGTGACCCTGTTCACTGCAGCGAGTTGGACTGGATGGCCTTGAAGGGACTCTTCCAACTCACACTATTCTGTGATCCTATTAACAGAAATACATGGCAGGGCTGAGGAGCAGGTGCCTGGAAACTCATGCCCAAAGCCACAGGTTTGTTCACCCCCAGCTGACCTGATTCAAGATTACGGTAGCTCTGGCCAAACCTTTTGGGAAGAGTTGGGAACAGCCGCCTCTGCCCGCAGGATGCACTGGTTTTTGCACGGTATAGCTGCACCATGGGGAAGGCTGCACCCTGCTCCCCTGGCTCAGTTTGGGGTTGGCAGCACTAAGCAGCGAGGCAAGGCTGGACTGTGCTTTGCACTGCTCCGTCCCCTTGGAGGAGGACGGGTTGGGGCGGGATGGATCCGCGATTGATTTTCCGCATTCTCTTTGCGGTGCCGTGGGGAGCAGATGGGCCGTGCGTGACGTCGGGGTGACAGGAGAGGAGAGAGGCTGAGTCACTGCAACCACAGCTCTGAATCACTGGGCTGGGCTGGGCTGGGCTGGGAGGACAATCCCAGCACCAGGCTGGGGACACTGAGCCTTTGTGTGCGCACCCCGTCAATGGGCCGGCTCCAGCAATCCCCTTCTGCTGACCCCGCTCGCCACAATGAGGCCTTTAAGGCACGGAGCAGAGCCTGGAGGCACTTCCATTCCTTCACAGAACTTATGAGGTTGTGAATGAGCACAGCTGCTTGGGCAGCGGGAGGCAGAAATGGGCGCTGATGGGCTGATCTTGTGGCTGTGATGAGGCAGGGTGTGATGTGTCTTGCTGGGGGTGCTCCTGGGGGATGGCCATCCCCAGATCCCTTTCCTCCAAGCAGCTTTCAGCCACTCTGCCCCAAGCCTGTAGCGCTGCATGGGGCTGTTGTGGCTGAAGTGCAGGACCCGGCACTTGGTCTTGTTGAACTTCATCCCGCTGGCCTTAGCCCAGTGATCCCACCTGACCAGATCCCTCTGTAGGGCCTTGCTACCCCTAGACAGATCAACACTTCCTGCCAGCTTGGTGTCGTCTGCAAACTTACTGAGGGTGCTCTCAATGCCCTTGTCCAGATCATCAATAAAGATATTGAACAGGACAGGCCCTAGCACCGACCCGAGGAACACCACTCGTGACCAGACGCCAGCTGGGTGTAACTCCATCCATCACCACTCTCTGGTTCTGTACCCAGTGAAGAGTGTACCAGTCCAAGACATGGGCTGCAGCTCCTGAAGGAGAATGCTGTGGGAGGCAGAGTCAAAGGCTTTATGAAATTCTAGGTAGACTAACCCCACAGCCTTTCCCTCATCTCCCAGGTGAGAAGCTGAGGCCCCTGGGGTTTGTTCAGCCCAGAGCGGGTCCCTGGGTTAGGGAAAGGTTCTGCACCAGAGGGAGGTGGGCATGGAACAGGCTGCCCGGGGCAGTGGGCACAGCCCTGAGCTGTCGGATTTCAAGGGGTGTTTGAACAATACCCTCAGACATAGGGTTTGAGTTTTGGGTGGTGTTGGAGCTGGACTCAGCGATCCCTATGGGTCCCTTCCAACTTGGAATAGTCTGATTCTGTGGTTCTATGAACTCCTGGGGACTGCAAGGCACCAGATGGGGGTTGTGGGGAAAGGGATGTGAGGGGCAGCCCCTGCCCAGCACCCAGCATCCCCCAAACACTTTCCATTGCACCCAGTGACAATGCCAGAGCTGGTTAAGGCTTGGGACCATGCAGGTGCTGCAGTCTGAAGCACTCGTGCTGTGATCAGCTTTGAGCAGACCAAAAAAAAGGGGAAAGTGCAGTGAGCAGCTGAAGGACAGAAGGACGTCCTTTGGCACACAGAGCGCCTGGGACCCATCCCACCCCTCCATCGGTGTTAAGTGCGCTCTGCTGGCCCCTGCAGCCCGGTTAGTGCAGCAAAGAAGCTCTCACAGCAGCAAGTCCTGCTGATAGCCCGGTGCCTTCGCTCCTCATCCCGCCCAGGAACGAAGCAGCAGCTGAGCTGCAGGCTGGAGGCCGTGAGCCTTGTTTGTGCAGGTGTGCAAAGGGAAATAGTCCCCGCCAAGGGGAAGCAGGGTCTGAAGCAGCTGCGAGGAGGCGAGCATCACCCCAGGGGCTGGCAACAGCAGGAGAGCTTCCTGCCGGCAGCCTGCAAAGTGCATAGCGGGCTGAGGAGCAAACCGAGCTGAGCAGAGGGACACAGGGACACAGGACACAGGGCACAGGGCATGGCAGCGCCAAGCAGCCGGCAGGACACACGGTGCCATGGTGACAGCCACAGTCCAACCACTGGAAGAAGAATGGAGGCACCAGGAGGATGGCTGCACGGTGACACCAGCCACATGCCAGCCATGGGATCCCACTGCTGAGCCCCGTCAGCATTTTAACGATGTCTACCTGCTGCTGAGACCTCAAGAAACCAAGCCTGTGAGGCTCAAACACCCTTCTCCCACTTTGCAGCCATCTCCACCAGCCTCACGTTTTCCCCTCCTGACAGCATCTGTCCCCATCACTCCCTGCCATCCTACAGGACCCTCTGTACCTTTAAATCCTTGCCACATGTGAAAGAAGAGCACGCATCTCACTGCCACTATAGGCTGCTAGAAGGGAACTGAGCATTTCTCCCAGTGCTCCTCCTGTTTTTGAGACAGGGAAGTCGTAGCTTTCTCTCCTACATCTCTGCTCTCATTTCCATTTTCCAAAGGCTCGCCTTGGAGACCTCCCTCCCCCACTCCTCTGCTTGGTGACCAGCTGGCAGACCGTGCTGTGGCACAGATCTGGCACCACGTGTCCTCATTTCTGCTTTTCTAGGTCCTCATTTTCTTGGCTTTCTTTTTCATGGAGCGTGGCCTGTTACCAGGAATCCCCCTCACTTTCAGCAGCGCACAAGCCGTGCTGACTGCAGCCATCTCTTCCACGCTGTTCTCCTCAAACCCTGCCATTTCTGAGCCTGCTTCCACGTCGACTCTTTTCCAAACCCTTTTGATTTCTTTTCCTTCTGCTGCATGGCACCAGCTTCTTCCTTCTGTCTCCTCCCATAGCTCCTGGCACCAGGGTGTACCTCTGCATACCCTGCTATGACCTTGGCTCTTTCCACCTTTATGTGAATACACAACAGTCCTGTCTTGCCCAGACTCATTCATCCAAAACCTCTGGTTCTACCTCCTCTGCCTGGAAGACAAGCTCTGAAGCCCTGGTCCATGTTGCTGGGCAGGACAGATGCCAGCACACAGGAGAACTGAGTGATGCATAAGCCAGTGCTAATGGAGTAATGGAGAAGCTATTTTGGAAATGGATTAAAAGGATGCAACACGTCAGCAACTGCAGCAATACCGGCCGGGTATCTGAACTGTGCCATGGTTTCCTTGACAGCTGCTAGGAACAAACACCAAGCAGTTTACATGGGCAGTGTTTCCCCTTCCTGAGCCATTCCCAAAATGCCCAGCATCAGGCAGCACTGTGAGCAGCACCTGCCTGTCCCACGGCCCCGTTGTGTCTGCGCTGACCCCAGCCAGCTCCCAGCGATGCAGCCACTCGACTGTCATTGTCATCTGCACGGCACTCACAGGGCCCTGTGAAATCCATGTGGCAGGAACAGGGAGCAGACCCCAGCATCCAAACCCTCTGACAGACCTTCTGAATGACAGCCTCACGCCCCGTTTCTCGGCACAAAAGAGCACGTTTTGTAGCAGGGAGAGGGACAACAAATATTCCACGTCCTGCTCCTGGCGTCTGGCAGGCGCAGGGCAAAACCCAGCTGGTTGGCTCTTCCCTCCCCATGCACTCTGATGGGGATGGAAGGGCTGGGAGGGGACGGAATGGTCAGGAGGGGATGGATTAGGACCAGACTGCCTGGCAACACCTTCCTCCCTGAGAAGCAGCGGGGGCTGGGGGGTGGGTGGGCGGCTCAGCCAGGATTTTTGGCGTGTTTTCTAAAGCACTGCTCTCCCTGGGAGAACCCAGCTGTTGGGTTATTTGCTGCCGTTTGAAGCCCCCGAGGCTCCTGGGCTGATCTCCCCGGGCGCTCTCCCTCCGCACCCGGCTCTCTTGTCTCAGTGCTCCTCTCCAACTGGCGTCGCGGTCGCTAATGCCATCCCCTGCTCTCTAATCTCCCTTTCTCTCCCCCGACGGTGCTCAGCCCGCTAAGGAGATTAGCTCGGCCTCAGCTGCTCTCCTTCCCCAGCAACAGAGCTGTCACCCCGCGGGATCCCATGTGCGGTGGTGGCACATGCGCTGCCCCCAGCCCAGCCGCAGTGAAGCCGCGGTGCCCCCTCGCGTCCAGGCACACAGCACCGGAGCACGGTGGAACCCGCAGGGTCTGGGACCAGGAGGGATGAGATGCAGCGGGACAAGGCGTGGGTGCGGCGTTGTGGTCCAGGGCTCTGGGCGGCGAATGGAGCCCATGCATCCTCCCCCCCCCCAGATCTCAGCCTTCTGCTCCAAGAGATGTGAAAAGGCCACTTAAAACCCAGTCCTAAAAAAGACATGTTCCTGCTGCCTTTCCGAGGCTGAAGCTGGCAGCCCTTTAATCCCACCATCTCCAGCACAAATCGCTTTGATAGGATCTTCTCCTTGCTGCCCTACATCAGAGAGAGAGGAAGGGTTCCTGTGCCCCCCCCCCCCCCCCATCACCCCCAGCGTGCAGGCCCGGCTTTGTGCGTGCCCCTTCCCCCCTGCGCCTGCACGCACAATCAGGGCAGCTCCCCCCCGCAGCCATCAGCGAGGCACCGAAGCAGTTAATGCCGAACGCATGAGCGCTCTGCAGATTTCTGTTTCCAAGACAACAGCTCCTGATGAAACCCAGAGCTATAAAATCCCATTTAACATCTGCGTGAGCCTTCCTGGCTGCCTGCGCTGGCTGCCATCTGCCGGCACAGCACCGCGTTTCCCCAGCTCGGGTGGAGGCCCCCAGCACCCCAAAAACAGGGATCTGGGGGGATAGGGGCTGGTGAGCAATGAGGGAGAACCAGGGGGAGAGAGTCGGCTGCCAGCCCCGGACGTGGGATGATGGAGGGGGGGCTGCCACGCTGCCCAGCCCCCAGGTTCCTACCCCAAATTCTCCAGGGCCAGGGGACTCCTCGCGTAGACACTGATCATTGTGGCTCTGCCCCTTACAGCTGGCAGGGATGCTCCCTGCAGAGCAAACCAGTCCGAATTCACCCATAGGAGCTAACATAAAGTTTGGAGAGCAGGGCTGTGTGACAGCAGCAGTACCTTGGCACTGAGCACAGCTTTCTGGCTCCTGACCCAAGTGCTTATGAACTTGGAGGGTCTGGGCTGCTGAAGGGGGTCTCTGAGGATGACACAGGACATGGGTCCAGGGGGGGCTTCAGTCTGAACTCAGCCTACGCCACAAAGCAGAGTAGGGGGAGGATGCTGGGACACTGCAAATTTGGAGTCCCCACCTCACCTTTGGGTTTCGCTTTCTCATCTCCACTTTCACACTGCTGAAGGACTTGTAAGCATCCTGAGACAAGAATTTGGATCCTTTCCTCTCCATGCTTCCACCACTGCTCGCAGTAAGGAAAGGCACCAGGAAAAAGCTGCTGGAAGTCAGGGAGGTGCTGCACAAAATCGCTGAAGGTGATGTTCCCAATGCAGAGCTCCACAGATGTGTTCCTGCTACAGTCAGAAAAGCAGTGCTAGGTTTAACCTGGAAACACAGAGGGAGCTGTCTGAATAGCAGGCAAGCAGGACCCTAGCATCAGAGGATGGTGAGGAGTTCCTGCTTTGGGGGAGTTAGTCTGGGCAAGAGTGAACACCGCCTCTCCAAGGGAAGCTCAAACCACAACTACAGAAATAACCCAGTCCCTTACATCTGTTGCCAGGCTTTAGCATCCTTAGATACAAGAGCTGGTTCCTTAATAAATGCATGAGCTTCTGTATCTAAAGTTGGGTCCAGGGCTGCTCGGCCACAGATATTTATATTCCCCACGTGAAGCCCTGAGCTGTCCCAGTGTCCATCCCCCCTGCGCTCTCCAGTGCAGAGGTATGGAAATGGTAATTTTTCTCTTCTGTTTTGCAAATGCTGCTGAGTCACTGGGAACCTGGGAGAGAGCCTCCCTGCTGCCTGGGGAGGGATAGGCAGGAGGAATCAGGCAGGGGAAGCAGTACCTCCTCCATCCCCTCATCATTTCACTGCATTGCTCGGCGCGGGAGGGAAAGCATTCGCCTGGACAGCAGCAGCAGGAGCCCTGGAGCTCTGGCATCTGCAGGAGCCAGGGGAACCCGAAGGGGCCACGGATGAAAGCTGACACAGTACGAAAATACTCTGAGCTCCAATTGTGATTGCTGGCACAGCTGCTAGCCAGACCCCCTTCCGAAGGCTGAAACACGCCAGCAAGGGGGTGGAAATCATTAGCTTGTGCATTTGTATGTTTTAACCATCTTAACCATTTCCATCTCCCCCTCCTCTTAAACAACCTGAGATTTTGGGCACCCCGAAGCTGCAGTGCCTGCACCCCCAGGCAGGGGCTGGGCCCACCACTAAGGGTGAACGCACCCCAGGGCTCAGCATTGCTTATCACGGCCAAGATCGGGACCACTTTGTTCCTGGAGCTGCGGGAGGAGGGGAGGAATGTGACAGCTCCCGGAGCGCAGCGCTGCCGGGAGGAGGGGATGTGCTTCAGGAAACCCAGAGACACAGGAAATCAAGGGAGAGGGACCATAATTGAGACCAGATGTTGCAAACAAAGAACGGCTCTGGTAGCAGGGAGCGGAGGAAGTGAGAAAGCGCACGCAGCGGGGACAGCACGGGGCACACGCAGCCGAGTTAACCTGCTGGGATGAGCGTGGCCTTTGCATTCAGAGGAGCCACCGCTGCTGGTGGAGCTGGGAGGGGTCACTTGTCGCTGCGTGCTGCCCAGGTTGGGCTGCCAGCTCCCCGCTGCAGCACCCGTCAGGGGCATGCAGCCGTGAGCTCACGGGCATCCTGAGTGAACAGCTCCCAGGAAAGGTGTACGGCCGTGGTGCTGCTGCTGCACAGCCCAGCTTAGCCCAGGGAGGGGCACAGGAAGGTGAGGAATGAGGAATCCGAGCCTGCGGCTGCACAGTGTGGTCAGCAGCACCCTGCACGGCTATCCCAGGGAGCTGCATCTGGTTTGGGTGCCCCTAGGCTCACGCAGCAGCTCTGGGAAAGCTCAAAGGCTGCCTCTGACCTCTACCCTTCCTTCTCCCCCCCCCCCTCCACCATTTAAATGCGTTTGCAATGAAATCTGAAACTGATGTGGCTGGAATAGAGCAGTCTGATGCCAGACGCCTGCATGAGCGGAGCAGAGCACAGCATGACTGTTTGGAAAGCGGGGAGGGGGGGCTGATACCCACCAGGCCTCCCAAATAGCAAAGGAGGAGATGGAGCAAGGGACTGCAGCACCGAATGGCCGCGCAGTTGGCCACGCAGCTTTTGGTGTGTAGTGTGAGTTGCTGCACTTCATTTAGAGGAGGGGCCGCTTAAGAAGGCCCTCAAGTTTGGCCAGGGTTCTCAGTCTGCACATGGATGGAGAGGGGAGTACGGTGATGCCCAGCACCTCAGAGCTCTGCAGGCTCCCTCCAGTTGCTGCTCTTGGGCTCCATCCTCTCAGCGAAGCACAGCCATACCCCTGGTCTCCCCAGCCTCCATCCCAAGGAATCCAACCCCACTCCTATTTTCTGCACGTTATTGGCATAGCTTTGCATCCAGCCCGACTCTTCTGCTGTCTCATGCACCCAGCTCCATCCTATGGCTGCATTCACCTCCAGCAGCTGCTCTCCTCCCTGCATTCCTCCCCTGCCTCCTCTTTCACCCGCCTTGCACGCGGTATCCTCTTCTCTTCCACGCTGCCTCTGCTCCTCCCTGATGCTTCCACACAACTTCCTTCCTAAAAGCAGAAGGATACTGCCATTATTCCCCACATTCATCACAGCCAGAATGTTCGGAACGTCACATTCCTCAGGCAGAGTCCACCCCTTGGTTGTGCTTACACGACAAGCCCTCAGACACCGCGATAAAAGAAGACAATAAAAAAAATAGAGAAGCCCATTCCTCAAACACTTGCTCCAAGCAAGAGCGCGGTTGTGACCCTGCAGCTGCCTCCAGGACTCCGGGGGTACCCCCAAAAAACACCGCGCTGCCCAGATGCAGGCAGACCACCCCCTGCTGCCGCCCTGCCCGCAGGAAGGACGCGGCGGCGTGCTGCATCCTGCTGCTCCCACGTTCCTTCCGCCCCGGTGCTGACTCAGCTTTTAGCGCAGGGAAAAAACAATGGGCATCCTTCCTTCCAGACGTCGGATCCGGCTGTTTTGTAGGAGATCTTTCCTTTGCAAAGGGGCTGAAATAAGGCACGGGGCTGCGCAGCCTCTTCCAGCACCCACGGATGAGCAGCAAGCCCGAGCTGGATGTTTGGAGCAGCCTGCACCTGAATCCTGGCTTCAGACACCAGGATGGGGGTGGGCATGGATGAAGTGCTGCAGGCCCACAGGGGGAAGTGCTCCAGCACCAGTGGGGCTCAGAGCTGCTGCTGGAGCTGTAACTTCCAGCCTGGATAGGCACGGTGTGTGTCCCCGAAACCTGCTACTGGGGCTCTGCAGCGGTGACAGGGGATGAGAAGCAGCAGCCCTGAGAGCAGGGCGGTGCAGCATCACATACACATGACACAGGAGGTGTTCATCACCGCATCAAACAGGACACTCATCCCAGGGCGAAGCACTCTCCCTGCACAGAGCCAGTCTCTGCAGGTCTGGTGGATTTCTGCAGGGTCCCACAGCCCTTCCTGGGGCAGCACCCCCCACCCCCCCCCAGACTCACCCCTGCTACATCAGGAGCCAGTTGGAGGCCACAGCTCTCCCTACCAAGCCAAAATTACACCCAAGTTGGAGAGAAGCAGGTGACTCTGTAGGTGCAGGATGAGCACGGGCAGCCCCAAATCCCTCCCTTTGCTCTGCTGCCAGGTCAAACACGAAGCATTAAAGCGGTGCCTGTGGTCCCGCAGGCTTCAGACAAAGCAGAATGGTGTTTCCTGCTGATCTGAGCTGGGGTGCGACATGGCCACAAGCACAGGGAGCAGCAGGAGAACAACGCAGAGCCGTGTAACAGCAGCTGAGGGATGCTGCCCTGGCAGCACTGCAGGCGCTGATGCAGCCCAGCAGCCCTCTGCTTTTTGGACTCCCAGCTCCCACACGGCAGACAAACAACTGCTCGTTACTCGTGACGCTTCCCGACTCGTGACAGCAAGCAGAAGGGTTCTGTAAACAGCTGCGCCATGCCTCCGGAGTTCTGAGTTCAGATCTCATCCTTGGCTAAAGGAAACGGCCTCAGAGCAAATAGTGCACGCTGCCACGGGCAGGAGGGGCTGTCAGGCCGTGCAGCAGCTGGGGAGCAGGGGCAGAGGGCAGGCACTGGGACGCTCAGAGCTGGCAGCACAGGAGGAGCACGGGGGGGGGGGGGCTGATGGATAGCAGAACTGTTTATGGGCCGCTGGGGATACAGGGGAAGGCCTGACTCCATCCCGGCTCGGAGCGCGCTGATCCAATCGATGAGTTTAGAAACAAACAAAAAACCCCATGGCCCAAAGCAGCAGCAGCGCAGAGCTGAGCGTGCCTGAGGCATTTCGTCCTTCCCTACTTCTCCAGCATTACAAAGGTTCTGGCGTCGGGAACAAGGTCAGATTTATTTCCACGTCGCTGTTTGCGAGAAGGGGCAGCGCTCTCATCCAGGTCACAGCCTTAACCCCCTGCAGCCCGTCCTCCTGTGACTGCCTGGCACTCAGCAGCAAGCAGGGCTGGCAAAAAAGCGAGGGTTTTGGTCGAGGAGGCTGTCAGAGCCGACAGCTGGAAGAGTTATCGCACTGCAGAGAGGAAAAACAGCCCCGTGATCCAGTGTGACTACCAGCATTGCACAACTGGCGTTGTTTTATTTTTGGCTTTACATGTGGCAGGAAAGCATGACTTACCCTCCTGGAGTTTTACAGGGCAGATTCCTTTGCATTTCAAGCATCCAGTTTTTTCCTATGCAGGCAGCCCCAAAACTTCCCAGGTCCTCTCAGGATGCTGGGGGATGGCAGGGAGGGAACTCCCACCTCCTCATTCATTGCTTACCTATTACTATTACAATTAAGGAGCAGGGCTGAACCCAAGTGAGCACTTTACAGAAGCTCGTACTGACTAAATAAGCACCTTTCATATTGCTTAGACCTTTAAATGCATCCGGACCCAAATGGGCTCACCCAGACTTGCTGGGTACCTAGGACAGAGGATACAGCTTCCTCCCCTGTGGGACCAGAGGCAGCCTGTTTGGGTACTGACTAAGAAGAGGAGAAAGAACTGCTTCTACCCAGGCAGAGCTGTGCCCTGCAGAGCTCCTTGCACCTCCGAGCCCCTCCCTGGTGCTGTACAGCCCCACAGTGAGGGCAGCTCTCGTTGCTCCGGGGCTGGGATCCCATTGCAGGGCCCACATCACTCCATAGATAACACTGGGAGACCAAAGGCATTTAAAACAACAAACACCGCCCGGTGATGGGCAGCACGCAGCATCATGGGGCACTGCAGCCACCAGCACCCGACCAAAGCCTGCTCCAATCAGAGCCATTAGCCTAATGAGTGACAACGGGGAGACGGAACGAGACCTGCAGAGACCCAACAGCCACCTCAGGGAAAGCACCCAGGGGCTCCTTGCTGCTCCCAAGAGAACACCCATCTCTTCCCACACGGCCCCTGGGGAAAATGTTCCATTTACCTCCCTTTAGTTGCCCCCCAAACAGCGTGCTTTGACAGTGGGTGCAGCCACCAGCAGCAAACCCACAGGACAAAGCTGCGTGCACTCAGCCCCTGCGTCATCCATCAGCCTTTGTGCAACGCCAGAGGACCGAGGGAGAGGTGGAGTGGGACACCACGTGGAGAACAGAACAGTGACAAACACAACTTTGCTGCCAGGGGAAGGGGCTGATCCTCTCCGCACTCGTGGTCTTTGCTCTCTGTGGGTGCTGGGGCCTCAGATAAATGCTGCTGCACGAGCACATCCCTCGGTAACCTCCAGCTTTTTCTCACACAGCAGCTGAGCAGACCCCTGCCAGCAACAAGTAACAAAGCTTCAGCTGCTCCGTGCAACAAAAAGCATTGACAGCAGGGTGGGGAGAGGCCAGAGAGCCCCTCCCTGGTGCTTGCAGGCATCATCCTGACACCCCCACAGAGCACCATAACCTCGGTCAGAGCCGAGGTTAATTAATTAAAGCAGAGAGCTCAGGCCAAGGTGACAATATCCAGCTGCACATCACCCTTGGTGGGACGCAGTGACAAAGGCTTAGTGCAGCAGTGCCTGAGGTAGGGGTGGGAGCGTTCCAGGGGGCAGGTTTGCAGGCTCAGTGCTGGAATGCCCAACGCCATCACAGCCCCTGGAGTTTGCCCTGTGTCGCTTAGGCTGCTCCCAGGAGCACCACCCGCCACATATGGAGGAACAGAGAGGGACCTGGTGCTGTGTCACCAGGGAGCGGGATGGGGAGGGTCACGGAGGGGTTAGGGGTCGGTGGGCATGGAGCAGGCTCCCAGGGCAGCGGGCACAGCCCCGAACTACCAGAGCACAAGGGGCATTTGGACAATGCTCTCAGACATCGGGTTGGGCTCCACAGGTGCTCTCCCTTCCACATTTCCTGACAGGAGCCCGAGCATCCCCCCAGAGCCAGTGAGAGCCCCTGCCTCCTCCCAGGGATGCTCCCCAGCAGACAGCATGGCGCTGCCGGCACACAACCACTGACCTATTTTCGGCTGTGTGGGCATGCACGAGATCACAAGCAAAGGCCGTTTCAGCACAGGATATTTAAAGGAAAAGACACTGATGTAAGTGTCTCCAGAAGCCGCAGCGGCTCTTAGGATGTTTATTATCTTCCTGAGAAGCCTCTTTGTGCACGGCTGTGGGAAGGAAAGAAAGATAAAAAAAGCGGTCGGGTAAAAGCAGAACAAAAAGCTCCATTAAGCTGCAAAGTCACATTGCGAGCAGAAAGAGAATCACAGGGGATGAAAGGGCTTGAGGATAAACTGGGCCCAGGGCCGAGAGCAAGTGGGGCTCACCAGTGAGGAGTGGGCAGACTGATGTGGAAAGGAGCTGTTGTGTTACCTGGCTGTGTTACCTGGCTGTGTTACCTGCTTGAGGTCAGCTGCACACCGTGACACCAGCTGCCATTGCTGCTCACGTACCCGCAGGGGTGAGGACCTGCCCTTTGGGCCTGCCCCAGCAATGTTCTCTTTTTGGAGACGATTGCAGAGCTTGCTTCATATCCTGGATTGAGGAATGCCTGCCTGCCTCCCCCCCCCCCCCCCCCCCCCCCCCCCACCCTGCGCAGCGATGAGTAAGATAAGGGCAGCTCCTACAAACAGAGGCACTGACAACAAGCACTCAGCTATGGCGTGCTGGCAGCTCTCCTGGGGCTCTCCACGCAGCTGGGAAAGGTGATGAGCTGGTAACAAACCTGGGACGACATCCCACCCGGCGTGCATGGGCAGGAAGGAAAAGGGACAAGAATAGAGCTCAGCATCCTGAGCAAGGAAAGAGAGAAGTCCCACTCGGGGGAAGCCGGGCAGGGGCAGCCCTGCAGATCCCATAGGGCTAATGGGGATGTGCCCAGCTGAATGCAGAGATGAGGGCCAAAAAGTGATGCCACAGCAGCACTCTGAAACAGCACTGGGAGGGCTTGGGGCTGGCAGGGGGATGCAGCAGAGCATCCCTGCAGAGCCCGCTTCCAGCATCTCCCCACAGGACCCCCTCACACTGCCCTATGCCTGGACACCCAGCCCTGGGCTTTGCTTAGGCACCTCCCACCCCCCCACTCCCCCCTCCTCCTCCAAATCCTGTTTTATTTTCTGCATCAGGAACATAAAATGGAGACTGCAGGAGAGAAAAACATTTGATTTAAAATGGCTGAGGGAGAGGACAGCTTTGCACTGCGGTGCACGAGCACCCTCTGGCGCCTCACAGACCCAGGAGGAGCGATGCTCCAGCACGAGCAGACCCCAGCCAGACCTCATGGAAAGGTCCCTACAGCCCAAACACCCACCCCAAACACTTCAGGAGCAGCCTGGTTTTCTCCCAAGCTCTCCTGGCTGCCTCTCCCTTTGATCCCCACTAAATATATGATTTTTCCTTACTGCCTTACATTCACAATCTTTAGGGAAAGGCTTAGGAAAACCCAGCACTTTTCACATAGTTCCCACCAAATACAGAAACTATCCTATGTATATGTATAACACACACACACATATATATATATATTCCTACCCCCCCATTTATGTACTTTTTGCCATTTTAACCCCCCCAGCAGAAAGCCTCAGCACAGAGCCTGTGTCGTGCTGCGATGGGAACACACTCAGACTGAGCAGAAGGGGCTGAGGGTGGCACTGAGCTGAGCTGCCCCACTGCTGCCCCATATGAAGGGCAGGGAGCAAAAGGGGAACGGCTACCAGCCCAGGACACCTCGCAGGCCACCCCCTGATCCTCCAGCCTTCAAGCCAGGAGTAAATCAGCCTAGGGACAAATCTAGCTGGATCTGGAGCTTAAATTCCCACGTCAACCTTACGGGGAGAAGGGGGGGTTTCAGGTTCAGTTCACAAGGGGACAGCGGGCATTGGTCATAGGAGAGGAAAACACAGATTCAGGGCCCCTGTGCTTTGGGGCTGTTGTAGCAAGCAGTGAGGAGGAATGAAAACAGGGAATGAAAACCCATAGCAAAACAGAAAAAGACAGATAAAGCACTTATATAGGTAACTGCAGGTAAAATTGTAATGCTAAAGAAGGAAGCCCGACCAGGAGCAGTGTGCCCAGCACACATCGTGGCACCGTATCCGCACACATACAGCCCAGCACTCACATAACACAAAGCCACAGTGGCCATGTAACAAACCCCAAAACCCTCTGGGTGCTTTTTTGGGGAGGAGAGTCACTCTGGGGGTCAGGACTGGGCTGGGGCAGGAGCTCTGAGCCGCGTCTGTGCTGCAGCAATGTGCTCATGTGTGGGACACCTGGATGGGACACACTGACCCAACCCACAGTGGATGTTACGGGCACATCCCAGAGTGGCAAGGGGTGAGCAAGCCTGGCAGCGGCACAACACAGCGCTGCAGGGCACAGCTGGCCTGGAAGGGCAGGAAGAGCACAGCACAGGCATTGCTGCAGCATTTCTGCAGGAGAACGGGCATCTTAAGTGCCAGAACACCTCGCCCTGTGAGCAATGAGGTGCTGAATAATGGTGAAGCACAGCTCTGGGGCTATTAAACTGTGATGCATTCCCAGCACACCCTGGGTGACTCAGTGTGGGAAAGCACCAGCAGCGTGGCAGGGTGGACCCAGCCCGGTGGGACAGTGCCATGGGGCAGGGCGGTGCTGGGGGGCTCTGGCACCTGGGCCCGAAACCATCAGCATGGGAGAGCATGGTGGGAGCTGGGAAAGAGGAGTAGGGCAGCAGTGACTGGAATGGGGTGTCCAGGGGGGTGTGGGGAGCCCTGCAATGGAGAATAAAGGGATGGAAAGGAAGGCTTACATAATGCTCTCTGGGGATCCGTTTTATTTAATGGCACAAAAGGCTGCAGCCCTGCTCCCTCCTGCTGCGTTAACAACCAGCACCAAAAGGCTGTGATGCTGCCTTTGTGCACCAGAGCAGGTGATTCCTCCCTGTGCCCCCAGCAGCAGATGGGGAAACCCCCTCCCCATTATGGACTTGTCACAGGCAGGAAAAAAAAAAAAAAAAAGAAAGGAAAAAATCTCCCTGGCAAGGCAGCGCAAAGGCGGGGGGAGCAGCGCGGGGGATGCTGCGTGCGCAGCACTTCCCCTCTTTGTCTGCAAAAGGAGGTCACGGGGGGGAGAGGGAGGGGGACAAGGGAGGATGCAGGGATGCGTCAGAGCCCAGGCAGGAAACCAGCTGATTTCATCCCCCAATCCCCATCCTCTGACCTCACTTCCAGGCTGGGAGCCAACGCGGCTCAACTGCGCGCATCTGGTGGCTGAAAGCAGCACTGCAACGGGCTTAAAAAATTCAGCGCAGATCGGGGGACCACACAGAATCCCCCCGGTTTTCCAGCCCAGAAGAGCCCCCGGACCCCCGTGAGGTCACGAAACGCTGGTGCACCGCCTGCCCTCACCTGGGGCTCATCCCAGAGCCTCCTGCACTTGGGACTGCCACAAACTCTGCCCGGCACCTACATCCCCACACCTGGCACCTATGACCCCGTGCGAGGGCCAGGGATGTGCACCGTGGGCCCCAGTGCCTCCCAGTAAGCGCCCCACACCTGCACACGCAGCCCAGTGGTGCCCCAGCACTCCCCAAAGCAGCAGCCCGATGGCACAGTGCTGGCAGGAGCAGGTCCCCACTGCCGACCCTTTGTCACCTGCAAAACTGAGGGCTGCCCCCTGGTTCCTGCACGGTGAGCACCCCCACAGCGCTGGCATTGAGAGGGGGAGAAGCTGCAGTGCCTTCCTGGCAATGAAACCCCGTGCAGCACGGCTCTGTCTCACCTGCACGTATTTTTCTGCACGTGGTGTCCGGTGCCAGAAGTGGCAGCGTCACGTTGGTGCCCCATGGGTGATGCCGGGATGGGATGGGATGGGAGGGGAGCACTGCTTGCCATAGAGCTCGAGGAGACGTCGGTCCCAGGCATACAGACACCACCAGCACCTGTGATGGGACAAAAACACGAGCTGTACTCAGAACACATCCGAGCCGGCACACGGAGCTGGGAAATGGAGGTGCTGGACAATACAGGGCTGAGAGCCGAGCGTGCTTCCAGCATCCTTGTGACCGCAGCTTCTAGGATCCGCAGCTTTAGTGCTCAGGCCCCAAACCCTTTCCTACAGTGACACAAAAGGCACAGACACCCCTCCTGCCAACATGGAACACGAGGTGAAGCAAGAAAGGCTCCCGGCAGGTTCTGCCTCCTCTGAGGACACAACGTTCTCCAGCAGCACTGTTCCCAAGGCCCCGTTCAAGCACACGGGCTCTGATAAGAACTAATAATAAAAGAAAAATATGAAACCAGGGCTTCAGCTGCATCAACCCCCAAGCCAAATGATCTGTGCGTTCGTAACGTCACGGAATGCGAGGCGTGCGGTGCAGTGTCTGCATCAAGACTAACGGGACGCCGTGTTTTACGTCACCAAATCCAACTTCAGAATAAAACCACTGCCAGTGCCACGCCAGGAGAAATGAGGAAGCAAGAGCAGGGAAAATATTAAGAGAGAAGGCACCAGCACGGGAAATCCTGACCCGACACGTGGTGAATTATTCCTGCAAGCATGGTTAAGTGCCAGAAAAGGGAGTCTAGGTCAGGGCAGAGAGCAAAGATGTTCTGCCAGAAGAGATCCCAAAACGTGTCTCCTTGGGCCTGGGAGTGAGCACATCCGCTGTGTGTGAGCGCTCCTGAACAAGAGGGGAAGAGAAACATCTCTGCTCCTTTTCAGTGCCCCTTTTCACCCAGCAATGGCCCAGAAGTCACGGCTGCCATAGGAAGACCAAAGCGAGAACCAAAGGTTCTCTGACAAAATACAGAGGCCTGGGCTGGGAAAGGAAAGGAATGGAATTTTTGCTCAGAGCAGACAAAGCAGTGATAGGACTCCTGAAGAAAGGCATTGGTGAGCTTGGGAAGCAACGCCTCCTGATGCCCTGCAAATCTGAAGGCAAAGAGCACGTGTGGGAGCTCAAGGCACCTGTGAGCACCCGGAGCTGACCAGGGAAACACATTTTGCTACTTAGCTCCAAGTGCTGGGCAGCATTTCAGAGCGACACAAAGCTCTGTTCTCAGAACAAACACGGGTTTGCTGTACGGACCAGGTACACGGTGGCTGTTGGAATCCCCCCAGGTTGTGGTGGGACCTTCTGTCTCCACGTGTTAGGGGCTGAGCACCGCCCTGGATCAGGCCTTGGGGCAGCTGACTACCAACAAAGCTCTGGATCTCCCAGCATCACCACCTCTCTGCATGACACCTAGCAGAAAATAAACCACAGAATGGCAGGATACTCAGGGTTGGAAGGATCACTGAGTCCACCCCCAGCTCCAGCAGCACCACCCAAACCCAAGCCCAGTGTCTGAGAGCGGTGTCCCAATGCTCCTTGAGCTCCAGCAGCTCGGGGCCGTGCCCACTGCCCCGCGGATCTCCTCTTCCATGCCCCATATATACGCAAGGAACTTTATCAATCATTTTTTTAGCTTTTAACCTAACGCAGAAAGTGACTGCATGCATCTGAATGCATTACTTGGAGCAGCCCCTGAGAGTGAAGCCTGCAGTCTGTGCACCAACACAGCAGGGCAGAGGATGTGCTGGGCCAGGGAAAGGCAGCAGCGTGGCCCAGTAAGCAAACTGCTCCTGTGCAGCCTGCTGACAGCAGTGCTGGGAACCCCCTCCACCAGGCTCTGCAGGTGCTGCACGGTGCTGGCACCACCAGGGTGCTCAGAGGGAGCGCAGGCAGCACTCTGCCCCCCAGAAATCCGCATCCATGGCTGGGAACTTGCTCTGACAGTCTGTATTGGGGCTGTAAACTCCATTCTGCAGCAGGGACGCAGAGCTTCCATTCAAACCAAGAGATCCATGTGCCACCTGGCGTCCAACAGCACGACCTGCACTGTGACCTGAATTGCTAAAGCGCAAGATTTTTAACGAGTTTAAAACTTAAATAATGTCACCGTCAGGACAAGCTCCACCCTGCCCTGCTGCAGAAATGCAGAGCACCACCCTGCCTGCTCCAAAGGCCTGCAGATACGAGAGTACAGCAGCACAGGCCTCAGAGAACGCCTGTGTGCATCCTCCCTGCAGCTCCCCTCTGTCCCAGCACCACAGTGTTTGCCAGGTTCCAAGTCTCATAGAGATGAACGATAAACCTTAGTGCAAACTAAAAATACAATAAAATAAACGTGGCGTTTGGAAAAAAAAAAAAGCAGCCCCCAGCTCATAAACCAAAAGAGGGGAAAAGCAAAGCAGATGCTTCCAGTTGGAAGAGCTGCAAGGGCCCTTCCAACCCAAACCGTACTGTGATGCTAGGATGAGCTGGTCCCTGTGTCTTTCCAGGGGGGGCAGTGGGTGGGGAACGTGTTTTTGGGGATGCAGGGCAGCTGTGGCTGGGCAGCACAGGGAGAGCATCCACAGCTGCCCTGATAACTGGGCTGGAAACTCAGTGGTGACATTTCTAGGTCTGTTTCCGAAGGCGTGACAGTGTATGTAGGCCAGAGTGCTCTAATGTTCTCTGAAAGATTGGGTACAAGCTCCTGGCAGCAGCAGGACTCAAGGTGACGCCAGCCACCACTCTGCCCTTACAACACAGGTCATAGGATCATAGAATGGTTGGGTAGGATGGGCCCTTACAGCCCCCAGCCCCATCCTCTGCCATGCGCTGGGTGCCCCCCACCAGCTCAGGCTGCCCATGGCCTTGGGCACCCCCAGGGATGGGGCACCACAGCTCTGGGCAGCAGTGCCATGCCCTTGCTGCCCTCTGAGTGAAGAGTTCTCCCTTAATACCCCATCTAAATCTCCCCTCTTTCAGTTTAAAGCCATTCCCCCTTATCCTATTGCTATCAGATAATGTAAAAAGCCAGTCTCTGGTGGAAGGAGTGGAATCTGGAACAGGGAATCCCTCTGTTTTGTAAGGCACCTAACTCAGCCCTTCCCTCCATCTGTGCCCCCTTCACTCCCTGTTCACCCTGGGTAGCCACACTGTGCTGCTGGGGTAATTCAGAGGGAAAGCAATCAGGACAGGCAGGTATCCTGTCCCAACACAGCTGAAGGAAGGACAATGGTCCAAATGAGGCAGTCCTATTAATTACCAAAGCCAACGCCAAGGCAGAGCCTCAACGCAATGAGGGTTTTCCCATCAGTGGATGCACAGCCCTGCTTCCCAGCTCATCCTGCAGCTCCTGCTTCAAATCCTGGGGGCTGAGAGCAGCAGTGAGGCTGACAACCCTGGTTTGCTGCATTTTGGGGGCCGCCCCCAGTTGCTCAGGCTGTAGAGCAGCAGCAGAGCGTGGTCTGTGGCTAGCTTGGCCCCATTGAGTTCAGCAGTGCTGAGAAGCAAACAGGGACCTTAACAGGCACAGACAGCAGTGGGAGTTGGTGCTGGCTAAGAGGTTTTGTGCTCCTTCAGCCCCTGGGTGCGTGGCATACACTGAGCTCAGCACTCCAAGCTGCCCACACTGCAGTGCTCGCTTACAGACCTGGCTACAGCCCAGTGCATAGGGCAGGGGACAGAGCACAGAGCTTTCAGAAACACAGGCAGGGGTCACTGGATGGGGGAGATTCAGATCCTCTTCCACATATCCCCACGAATTCCAAAAAAACAGAGCCACTTGGAAGCCAAACAAGGCCAAACAAGGCCAGAATAGATAATACTGGGATAGAATGGAGCCTCCTCCTCACCTTCCCTTTCCAAGGAACATAGAGGAGGGGATGGCTGTGCCCAGCACTTCCCCAACCCCTTTTTACACCCCACTTGTGTCACACAGGCACTGGGATGCACCGCTGCCACAAACCCTCTGCCCAGGTGTTGTGCTCACTGCCACCCGGGTCCTGCTGCTCTTCCTCATGCACAAAGGTAGGGAAATAGCAGCAGCCCCATGGAGGATTGTGGTGGATGTGGGACATCGCTCTTAGCGCAGAGCAATGCATCCATCCCAACCTGTCTCGTCCCCCAAACTCACGACGTTGCCATGGGACGGGGATCTTGGAGGATTGCAGCCTGCCTTCCTGCGGGCACAGGGGAGAGCCGTGCACTCTGCTTCCCTTTAACTTAAGCTTCGGGTCCTGCCATGGAGCTCAGCAGCACCACCAGCACTGCCTACAGCCAACCCTGCCCTGCCTCCAAGCTGCATCAGGATGCAGGCATGGCTGAGCCAGGAGAACTGCCTCTCCCCTCGTGGCTGGTGGGACCTCATTGTCCCAGAGGGCTTCCAGCTCTCCTCAAGGGCCAGTCCCAGGCTCCAGAGGGGCAGCAGAGCCCTGGTGAGAGGCATCCCAGGGCCATGAGGTCACATAAAGCTGGGCTCTGTTTTACCAGTGCTGCACTGGGTGCTGATTGAGCAGTGTGGCCTCCATCTTCACCCTCAGATCGCTTTCTACAAGGCAGAGGGCTGAAAGCATTCAGACAGCACCAGCAACAAAACCTCATTAAATACCCAAGCGCATTCACCAGGGGCTGCAGCCTAAGCAGCACTGGGTACTGATGGAAACCCCTCCCTCTGCAGAGAGCAGGCTTCTCCACAGACTATGGAATTCAGTGCCACGGAAAGCCTCAGCAGGATGATGCTGACGAGAGCTTGCTCAGGTGGAAGCACAAGGTGCAAAGCAGTGCTTAAATGTAGGCCTCACCTTGGTCCAGCTCGGTCTGTATGAACCATCCCTGGGGACAATCTCTCACTTGAGGCATGCAGCTCCACTCAAGGCAAGGGCAGGTGTAGGGAGGAGGATGCCCGCTCCTGGTGGATGCAGAGTGACATGGAGCTGCTGCTGGTGGCAGGACGTTCCCCGCAGTGCCAGGGAGCGGAGCAGCAGATACTGTTTGTCTCTTGGTGTCTTCAAGCTCTTCTTTCAGCCTGCTGACCTGAAGCAGAAACAAGAACAGGCAGAACGTGGCTCAGTGTCTCAAGAGAAGCAAGGCCAAGTCTGAAGGGACAGAACCTGTCACCCACAGATTCTGCTCAGAGCGAGGAGAGGTGTGAGCAGAGCTACCACAAACACACGCCAGTCTCAAGCAGCAAAAAGCTGAACGTTTCATAGAATCACAGAATGGCCTGGGTTGAAAAGGACCTCCAAGATCATCCAGTTTCAACCCCTCTGCTGTGTGCAGGGTCGCCAACCACTAGACCAGGCTGCCCAGAGCCACGTCCAGCCTGGGTGTCCTCACACTGGAGCCAGGTCACTGCAGTGCAGGGCTGGCATAGGCGTGCAAGGGGGATGATGGACAAAAGGCAAGAGGAAAGATTCAAGACCGACAGTATTACTCATGTTTAATCCACAATTCAAGTGTTTTCCTGTGCACAACCCCAACTCATCAGCTCACTCAAACAGGAGAATTTCCCTTCCAGCTCCTGCTCCTCCACAGCTGTTTGCTGTTTCTCCACATCCAGGTCCCCCCCGTGCACAGAGCAGTTTCTTCACCCAGTCCCACTTTTCATTTTGATTTGCAGCCTTTACCGTGCAGTCAGTTCTGGGTCCAGCTGCAGAGGCAACGAGCAGATGGGCTGAGCAGAGATGTACAAGGAATGCAAATGTAGGGTTAGGTGCAACATATAATTCCCCAAAACCTCTAAAGCTTCACCCAGCCAGCCCTCCCTCAGCACTCCACGTGACCAGTGGTAGAGGTTCATGCCTCTGTCTAACCCATGAGAACAACAACTAACAGCTGATCCTCAGTCCCATGCTGTTGGGTTTGCTCTAGAGCCACGATCCTGCAGGGCTGGGCTCAGCTGAGCTCCAACCAGCAAAGGGTGCCCCAAACCTTTCAGAGGTGGTACAGCTTCGGGGGGGGGGACCAGGCAGGCCTATGGAAAACAAATCCACTCAGGGTGACCATAAAACTACAGGGACCTGAAGGACCTTAGAAGCAGGAGTGCACTTGGGGAACTGCTGTAGGTGCTTCCCTGCCACACACCTCTGCAAGCACCAGCTGTGGTCGGTGGCACAGGCAGGATGCTGGGCTGGACAATCAGACAGAACAAATAAAGATGCGGTCTGGTCCCCTGGGATAAGTTCTTTTAAATAACAACCTGGCTGTTTAGATAGCACCGAGTCTCTGAGATCTTGGAACGTCCACCAGAAGCAGTAAAACTCGAACAGGCCAGCAGCAGCAAGCAGACTCACATACTAACTGGCCCCAGCTGCGTGACTGGCACCTTCATTGCAGGCAGCAGTGAGTGCACCCTCCTGCTGGCAGCAAGCTCTGCTGCCACTCATGCCAGTGCAGCTTCCCCTGAAGGAGCTCAGAAAACAGCTTACAGCGAGCTCAGAGTTGCTAGGGACCTTGCAAAGAAGGCAGTTGGCTCTTGTTCTACTTAGACCTCCCAATAAATTCCTTCTTTGTATCCATCCCAGTAAGATGGAACTGCCCAGAGATTGAAGTGGCTTTTGACTTACCCAAAAGTTTTGTGTTCCAGGCCCTGCTTTAACTTGGGAAGCTCTCAGAATGGTGGCTGAGCAGGCAGGCTGGCCACGGGCTCCTCCAGGTGCCTTGAACTGAGGGTCAGGATCGCTCCCATCAGTGATGTGGGCAGGACCCCATCCCACCCCAGTGAGCATTCCGTCCCCGTAGAGCTGCTGTTGCTTGCTGGTTCCTCTCTAGATCCTAAGGAGAAGCACAGCAGTTGTAAACACCCTTGTCACCCTCGAGCTGTGCTCAGAAGCAAAGCACCATTCACCATTTAGAGCACATGCTATTGCATAGGAGCGGTGGTAAGTACGACTGTTATTAAGCTTATCCAGTAGTCATTAGAGAGAGAAATCCACTGGGAGAGGAAGCAGAGATGTGGCTTTACCCATAGCCTGCTTTCAGCTAACAGAGGCAAAGCTCCTTGCCCTAAGTTCTTGCACAAGGCCAACCTGCTGCCCAGGTAAACTCCAAAGCTATTAATGGAGCTGCAAAGAAAGGAACACGCCATTCAGGTACCATTAAAAAAAAAAAAAATAAAGAACAAAGTACTCTGAGCTCTGAACGGAAAACATTAACAGAACACTAATGGGAAAAGCTAGGAGCAGAACTACCAGCTGTATGAGGTGCACTGTCCTCAGCCCTCTGGGCACTACCAGCACCACGAGCACTGCAGACCCCTCCCAGCTGGTAACCACCTCCCAGTGCCTCTGCATTGCAAGGCACACAGTGTGCATCAGAGAAGGATTTTCCCTGCGTTCCATAAGCTGCCTGGCTGGCACAGTACAGGATCCGAGCTCCACTGCCCAGCCCTGCCACGCAGTCAGTAATGGCACACGTTCAGTTACACGTGGCATTGCCCAAGGTAGCATGCACTTGCTGCTAAGTGCTCTTGCTCTCTGCAATCACTATGGAAGACATTAGTGGTTATGTGTTATTTCAAACCGGTAAAGCACAGCAGAATGCAGCTTTTGGCCTGCTGAGAATTACGCCCTGCACGGCAGGAATAGAGGCCAAACTTGCAGATTTACGAGTTATCTGAATGACAATATCGTGGCAGGCTCACCGTGGCTGGAGGCTGACAGCGGGGTGTGCGGACATCCAACTGCCCGGCAGAAATCCTTGGAACTTCCTTTATTTTAGTCTGTAAAACGATCATCTGAAGAGCTACATAAAGCTTTTTAAACAGAGCACAGAAAACAAAATGCAAATTGATGAGGAAGGAAAGGTCCCAGCTCTGTGGAAGCCCAGCAGAGGGGAAAGGAGGATGACAAAGGGAGGGGACAGGCTCCACGGGACCAGAGCTGTGTGAGCATCACAGCAGCACTTGCCATACGTTTTTAAAACGGGCCTTTCCCTAGCACAGATGGGATGTGGTAGGGCTGGAAGAGGTCACTTCATTGCTCCTGTTTTTAAAACCAGAAACCAAGTGGGAAAGCTGCACTCCAGCCCATGCTGGGCTGCAGAGGGCAGACACAGATCCTACCCAAGGTGGGGGCTGTGGGTCACAAAGGCTCCCAGGGGAGGGGGGAGGAAGAAGCATGACAGCATCGTTGGGTTTTGAGCACTGTTAGGAAAAGTTGTGCTAGTTTAATTCTCTATTCATTTCGGCTATTTTGATTAATTGACGATTTGAAGAGTTATTTTTGATTTTGACGTGGGTGAGGGCTGGGCAGGAGGAAGGGGCTGAACAGCAAGACTCACCTGAGATCCTGGGTGTGCAGTGGCAAGCAGGTATCTAGAGAGGAGATGGCCACCTGCGAGCTTGCAGTAATCAGCAGCCGAAATCAAATTCTGCAAAGATCAAATTGTTGCACAGAAGGGTTTGACAGGAGTGGAGATGAGGCGATGCCCGGCTGTGGAGGCCCAAGCAGGCTGTGCCAGCAGGCCAGCCTCACCTGCACAGGGACATCCCGTGCCTCTCACTTCCTGCAGCTGGACTTTGATGGAGTCAACTTGAGCTGCAGCCGGAACCTCATGGGTGGAAGAGAGGTTCCAAGCAGGCAGCCAGCTCCCAGCAAGCCCCAGCTTCCAGTGCTGGCTGCCTCTCAAGGCCAGGCCCAACAGAGGCCAAAGCCCACCTGGCCTCCAGATGCCATGAGCAGAGCTGCTCGCCAACTGCATCCCCATGGATGTGAGGACAAACCTTTTGCAGGTCACGGCAGCACCATGCTGCTGCCTGGCAGGAAGATTTGTGAGCCCCTGCCCAGCCCAGGCACTGGTGGCACTGGGGACAGGGAGTGAAAATGGAATGGCAGCAGAACCAGAAACGGAGACCAGCTGATGTGTGCCTGGGGAACACAGGAAGAGCAGCGTCTCAGGGAGCATGCAATGTAAAGAACCTGCATTTAAAACAAGGGTTTTACATGGGCTCTGCATCAACCTGGCTCAGCTCTCCCTGTTCCAGAGGTGTAAGCAGGAGGAGCCACAAGCCCCAAACCCAGGGCTCCCCTCACTGCTCCGGCACTATGTATGCAGCAGTGTACACTTCAAAGGAGGACAGGAGCCAAAAAGGCACAAGCATTAAACAGACAAACAACAGATCAGGTAAGAAAAATACTGCCTCTTCGTTTAATGTTTAAAGACATCAGTAAACAAACAGAACAGTACGCACAGTAAGAGGCTGAGCCCCTCCCCTCTCCCCAGACAGCACCCTCCAAACCACAAGAGGAGCAGGTGACAGTGCAGGAGAAGGAGCAGCGAAGTCTGGAATCTGGGAAACCTCTGCTGTGTGAGGACAAGACAACACGACCTGCAGGAAGCAGCCTCCCTCACCCACGAGCAGTGACATCTCCAGGGTGTAGTCATGGGGGGGTGGTTTTTTGCTCCAAGTGAGCAGCCCGAGTCTCTTGCAAACACACCTGTGAACTTGGAAAACACAGCTGGAAGCTATGTTAGACCTGTGAGACACGCTATGTACTGATCTCGGCAACCAAATCGCTGTTTCACAGTGATTTTAACCTTTCAAAGAATTTAAAAAAAAAAAAAATGGGGGAGTTAGGTCCAACTTGGCAAAGCGTTGCGTTACCCATTTGGGAGTGAAAGCTGAGTACAGGGGAAATGAACAAGACTACACTGCATTCATTCTTTCACCCTGCTCCAACCACGCGCCCGACCCCTACCCCAGAACGGGCCTTGTCTTCTTGGATGGTTTTCCTTGAGCTGTGGAGCAGCAGGAGGGTGGAAAGGATACGAGGAAGCAAGCCTCGGTGCAGGCTGCAAGAGGACAACCGAGTGGGCACCTGAGCTGAGGGCTGGGGACACAGGGATGTGGCAGGTGTGCTGCTGACGAGGCAGAGGTTCTAGGCACGCTTCAGCTCCCACCTTTCCAGCAGAAGCCTGCACAGGAGCTGAAGAAGCTGACTGAGCCAGAGAGCGGGGCTCAGAAGGCAGCTGTGCGGCTGCCAGCCAGTCCACGGCACGGGTCCGAGCGCTGCTTGAATTTTCATTCCCCAGAGTGCTGACAGGTGGAACCGTGACGCATGGTGGAAAGGAAGGAACATGTTACGCCGCTCTCTGCCTTGCAGGGAACAGAAGTCTGCAGTGGTGCTGTTTTCTGCTGCCACCACATGCAATCAAATATGAAGGGAGGGCTCACTGGCTCCCACGCAGCTCAGTTAACCGCACCAGTGTCCAACATGGGACCCCCCCCCACGGTCCAGAGTCCCACACCAGATTCCTCAGATCTCAACGTCACTCTCTTTGTCGTTGTCGTGGTCACCATCATAAAACTCGTTGGCAGCTTCAGGCCTGGGGGGGGAAGGACAATCAATATCAGTGAGGAGAGCCCTGACAGAGAAAAATGCCTACAAGAAGTCCCACTGCAGGTCAGAAGATGGCCTGCACCCACACACCCCGTGAACTGTTTTATGAGAAGACCACACGTTTAGAGTTGAGAGGATCCTGCAGGGACAGAAAGGAAAGCTCACTGCACCAGAACATTAGAGCTGTACCTGCTGTAGTTTTCCTCGGAGCCTCTTTCCTCTGGATCAGGCTCATCTGTGCGATCGTAGCTCAGCAAGTCAGAAGGGACGTCGTGGATCTGCACGCTGGGAGCATGGTTCAACATTTTCAGATTCTCAAATATTGTCTGCCTGATCTGATCCAAGTACTACTTAGGGAAACAAACAAACAAACAAACAGAGAGGGATCATCACTGGCAGATCTGACGCTTTGCTCAGAGCCACAACGATCTGCGCTACTGCCTGCCTGCATCATCTGTGTGGGGGCCATGAGAAATGCCTTTGTGCAGAAAGCTGTTTAGCAGAGCAGAAGAGATGGGAGAGTTAATTCAACCACTGAGACTCCAGCACTCAAAAAACAGCAGGACAATCCAGCAGTTCTCAAATACTATAGACCCTTCGAGACTTGCTGACATCCCAGAGAAAAGCCTGCGTTTGCTCTATCAGCTTTCTGCTGCCACAAGAATTCCTTGCCTGGGCTCCACCTGGTTTTGCAGGACAGAGCATCAACCACGGGGTTTGGGGCTACACATCTGGACACCGCTGCAAGGCTTGCAGGCGCTCACCTGCCTGGAGTTCTGATTTTCAATCCTTGTACTGACATCGGGATGAAGAGTGAAATCTGGAGCGAAGTATTCAAAGTACTCTGTGAAGGCATGAGCAAGAGTTAAAGCACAAAGGCAAGGGAGTCAGTCAGCAGCTGCACAGCTCTGCAGGGAAGCAGAGCTCACTCTCCCACCAGCTAGAGGTAACCAGATCCTATAAACCACAGCGATGTACAACTCTGCAACTGCAAGAAATTATATGAAACAGGAGAGTCAGCAGAAGTAATGCTCAAGTCACCGAAGTGATCCAAACAAAATGCTGAGCAGACACATCCTTACTGCATCAGATAAGCCTACAAATGGGAGACAGAAGGAGATCAGGACTAAGGCCAAGAAGTGCTGTCACTATGGCTCTGGTCAACACAGAATTAAGTGCTAAATCTTCAGCTGATACAACAACTGCTCTGGCTCAACTAATAAGGAAAACAAGGGAACCTGAACTTACCACTGTACGGGAGCTCTTCACTAATTGCTTCATCTACAAGCAATGATGTTTCGTAAGTCCTAAAAAAAAAAACAAAACCAGACTAAGACGAGCTCAGTCTAGAGAAAGCTACAGGGTGCATGTGGGGACAAAGCCCACAGCAAATGCTTCATCAGATACCCAACAAGCCCATAAGACTCACCAGCACCGTGCCACATTGCGGACTGTGTACCCGCCTCCTCCCAGTACCAGTAAGGGGATGTTGAAACTCTTTACGTACTCCACGCACTCCCTAGAAACCCCAAAGAAACACATCAAAGCTGCTACCTGCAGCACACGTTCACATGGCAGAAATTTCACTGTGCAATCCACCACCACCACGGCTGGTGTGACAAACGTGGGGCTCAGGGCTCCTACCCAGGGAGCCTGAACCATGTGCTACTCTCTGTGAACTACTGCTTTCCTACAAAGCCCCAATCTGAGAGTCTCAACACAACAGTTTAAAACAAATGAACAAAAGAAGTTGGTGCAGCTGGAAGACCAAAGTCAAAGCTCAGGTCTCACAACAGAGGACCATCTGCAGTCCTCTCGCTGTGTCCCAAGCCTGCTGTACTTACCCATGCCCTCTTATACTGAGGTTAAAGCAGCCCAAACGGTCGCAACCCAGAGAGTCAGCACCACACTGGGGAAGAGAAAAAGAACAGACAGAAAAAGAATTTTGGCTAGATAGGCATTGACTTCCAGACACACACTGGCAACTCCTGCTCCTCTTCCAGCTTCATTCAGCAAACGTGACTTCACCGAGCAGTTTGTCTAGGACACACCAACCCTGACCTCCCAGAACAGGGAGGAACACATTTAAAAAATGCCCCTTAAACTACAGCCTCTGACAAGAACGTACATGTGCACAAAGGCTTGTTTCCTTACCTGCAGTACTATGCAGGTGGGCTGATAGTAATCTACCACCTGGTTAATGACTGGCTGGAAGAGGTGTTTATAACCTTTGGAGAGAAAAACAAGTTTGCCATGGCTCTGGAGAAAAGGACCAACAAACATCTGGGCAAGGGAAAAGGGCAAGGGACACCTACTTACTTTGGTCATCAATGCCATCTCGTAGAGGCACATTGAGGCAGTAATAGCGACCGCTCTCTGCACCAACTTCATACATGTCCCCTGGCCAAAAAACAGACAGAAGGGTCACAACAACCCTAAGACCTCACAGGTGCCAAAAGGCCAGGTCTGCTCTGGGTTGAGATCTCTGTTAACACAGCTACAATCTCTGTTTACTACAAAGAATTATAGTTCTGTTCCTCTCTAATCACTGCTTCTCCCAGGCTTTTTCTTCCACCGTTTGTCCCCGCAGTTCTAATCGAATCATTTTAAACCCCTGAACTCCAGCAGCACTTTTGAAGGACTCTGAAACAAGGCCAAGTTCACGTTATAAAGGAAGCTACATACCTGTACCAGGAAAGAAATAGTTCCCATATTTATGAAATGACACCGTCATGACACGGTCCGTCAAGTAGAAAGCTTCCTGCACACCATCTCCGTGATGGATATCAATATCAATATACAGAACACGTGGGTGGTATCTACCAGAAACGGGAGGAAAAGCAGCATTATTGTTTGCTGTACACTCAACCACACCGTTATCCATACGCCTCAACATCACCCAGTGCTCTGAGAATCCCCACTGAGGTCTACCTGCAAGCCCACCTGCCAGAACAACTCAACCATCTCATGCCAAATAGCTTTAGATGTGCTACATTTATGCACAGCGTCCACTTAAGCACACACCCCACTGAAACATTTTCTTCTGTTGTGCCTGGAAAGAGACCGTAGAACAAAAAGTTTTCAGATAGGGCCAGAAATACTTTGGAAACCACAGAAAGAGAATTTTAACCACAAGGGTTAGAGAGCTGCGTTTTGCGTTCCCCTCCTCCCCCTAGACAATCTGCCAGTTAGTTAATCTTTAAGAACTCCAAGAATTTTTACACATATCTGGAAATGAATGGTAAGTCAGCCAAGGAATGCTCGCTGCCTCCTCGTGCCAGCACTGTGTGCACACGGGCTAGTACCAGTGCCACCAGGCTGGGCTGCAGAGGCTGCCTTGTTCTAAACAGGGAGCAGGAGGCTGGGGTGCAGAACCTACTGCTGTGGAAATCAGGGCAGAGTGCTGTCACCCTCTCACGACAAGCACCATCCTTGAGGCAACATTGTGAGAGGCTGATTAACAACAGCAGGGGTGAGGGAAGCACTGAGCACAGCGCGAGTCACAATGTATGTACAGGTATAGACGGGAAAAAGAAGGGTAAGTGAATTCTAGAAGGCTCCCTTTGGCACAGCCACTCAAACAGGCATTTCAGGCACGACGTTTACCAGCCCGCTGGGTCACAAAGACAGAGGAGGAAGAATGGGAGATCATCAGAAGCAAACACACTGGTGTAACGGTCAAAGTTGACACGCAGGTGACTGCACTGGTACTGTCAAGCACTGCAGACATGGCACTAAGCCACACCCTGCCTCTCAGCTCCAGGGAACTCCCACAACTTTTCCTAAGGAAATGCTGCATCTGGTCAGTCCCCAGCGAGCAGGGGATCTGGCACGCGTGCCAATACCCTAGCAGGAGGGACCTGAAAAAACAAGACAGCACTGAAACAGAGAGGAGGAACGCGTGGTTCACACCATCTGTCTGCTGGAAACACGGTGTTAAGTGAGGCTGCAGTGACCTAATCACGCTGGCTGATGGCGCTGAGCCATGCTGATTAGCAGAACAGCACCTCGTCTCAGCATCCCACAGACACAAAAGGTCACAACATTGCCCAGGTTATTTATCCTGTAGACAGATGATAGCAAAGAGAAGAAGGGGCTGCACAGACACAGCCTTTGAGTAGGGGGAGGAAAAGAGCTTTTCAAAAACATGGAACAAAAGAATAAGGACACAGTATAATCTCCCATGAGGAGTAATTGAAACCTCTAGGAAACAGGACTCACGTGAGACAAGAAAAGAGATGTGCACAGATACAACAGAAAAGACCTGAGGTCCCAAACTCAAAATAGGGAAGGCTGGCAGAGAGGAAGGAGGTGCAAGAAACCCCAGTACATTCCATAAGTCTGCCTTTGCAAGTAAGCTTGCCATTAGTCATATAACTATTTTCTGGTCAACCAACCAGAATCCCCAAATCTGGTTTTTTTTTTGGTTTAATTCTGCAACATCTTGCCTCAGATTTAGTGATAAGTTGGGCATGTTAGAGCAAAAAAAATACACCACTGACTAATCCAAGAAATGTGAGGTATTTCTCTCTTCCCTCCATTCTGATTTTATTTTTCGTTTTCTAAAAATTAAAAAAAAAAACAACCCTCTTTTCTATTCAAAGCAAGTGTCCTTTGACCATCTAAGAGTTACCCAAATCCTGTTCTTAACCCAGTCAAGCAAAAAGAAAGATGTGTGTCATTTAACTCTCCAGTGAGACGTACTCTGCATTTACCTACACAAGGCTCACTGAGGCAAAAACGTGGGGAGCCAGGAGACCCTGAAATGGCCATTTCACAGATGAAGGAGGAGAAACAGAATTGAACTTTTCCCGATGAAAAAGAGCAGCAGAGTAACAAAACTGGAGTCAGATGTTCCAATTCTTAAGATCCCTTGTGTGCAAAGAAGAGATCGAGTCCATCTTGGACTCCAGAAAGGAACAGCCAGCAGCCAGATGAGGGAGAGAGATTCAACAGAGAGAGGAGAGCAGGGAAACAGCAGAGGGAAGTCACACACCAGCCAGAACAGTACTGCACCTGCCCCACATCCTTACTTGAGCAGCTCCAGGATGCCGATAACTATGTCGTTGACGTAACAAAAGCCAGAAGCCTGCCACACAGAGAAAACCAGACAGAGTTAGGACTAGGTCAACGGAGAACAGCAGGCTCACAGACATAGAGGAGGATGCAGGTACACCTCATTACCTCAAACTTTTTGGCGTGATGTAGGCCTCCTGCCCAGTTTATTGCAATATCACAGATCTGAAAGGAAAGGTAAGTCAGTTTAACACGGCAATATGGTTATAACAACCTTGCATCCATTTTGATAGTTAGAAGGGACTCAGGCCAGCCCTGCACTGTGGCCCACACACACTTCTCTGCCCACTGCTTCACCCATAGAGGCCCTTCCAAAGCTCTGTCTTGCTCACTAGTCCAATGAACATATTAACTGTGTGCTTTACATTCCCCTTCAGATTTAGAAAAGACCACCTCCCCTCCATCCAGCACCAGGCAGAACACCTGGCACATGTAGCTTTTTCCTGTGTTAGTCTGTTATGCTCATCAGACCTTTCCCAGAAGTATTCTCTCTGAAAGACTCACACCTCTGGGGCTTTGTTTGATATCCTCCCCAGCAGTCCTCTTCTTCAGGCCTGAGTGGTGCCATTTAATGCATTTCCATAGCAGAGACCTAGCAGCATTCTGGAGGTCTCTCAGCAGGTGGGTTCTACAGTGCTGAGAGCACTTTGTGGCTTTACCTTGTGTAGTATGAGCAAGCTGTGACTCCCTGGATTAAACAGCTAAATGGTTGCTTCTGAAGGCATATGAGGAGCAGCTGAGGGAACTGGGGCAGTTCAGTCTGGAGAAGAGGATGCTTGGGACAGACAATAACACTCTATACAGCTACCTGAAAAGAGGATGGAGCATGGAGATAACAGTCTCTTTTCTCAGCTGACAAATGATAGGATGCAAGGCAACAGCCTCAAGTTGCATCAGGGGAGGTTTAGATTGGTATCAGGAAGAGTTTATTCACAGAGAGGGTGGTCAGGCATCAGAGCAGGCTGCCCATGGAGATGGTGGAGTTCTCATCCCTAGAGGTATTGAAGAGGCTTGTAGATGTGGTGCTTATGGACATGGTTTAGCAGTAGACTTGTGTTGTTAAGTGGATGGTTGGACTTGATAATCTCAGAAGTCTTTTCCAACTTAAATGAGCCTATAATTCTATCACTTTAATCACACAGGAATGTTCTTAACCTTCACAGTCTTATAGTGGGAAGAATTTACACTGCAACAAAGCAGGGCTTGCTACATTGTTACACTAAACACATTCACATCCTTAAATTGATAGCCAGTTGTCTTATGCCAGTGTTTCAAAGACAAGCCCATCAGCTCAGTTACCTTGTTGTTCAGCTGCGTTGCTCCCTGCAGGGAGGCCCCAGTATAGCGAGAGCAAAACTCAAAGAGCCCTGGAAACACCGGGCTGAAAAAAAAAAGAAAGAAGTCGTGATTCAAACACAGAACATCTTCTCATTCCTCCCCACTTCTCCCAAGCAAAGCCAGGATAGCTGGTCCTGAAAGCTCTCCTCTGCCCACAGCATGCAGACACTGTGCAGAGCCAGTACAGGCACTGGATCTCTAGGAGAGTATAGAAACAGAGGATGTGGAGCTTGCGTGTCACTAACACACAGGCATCATTTCACAAGTGCCATTCATGGACAAGTTAACAGCTTAAAGACTTTTACTTTCCTCCTGTACTCTGATAAGTGGTTTCTGATCATCAGAGCAGTAATGCTGCAGAACAGCCTTCTGGTACCCAGCCTAAATATTAAAAACCTGGCTATACTAATGCCTTCCTGGGATAACACACTGTTCTCTATCTAATGTAACTCCCCTTGTGCTAGTACTTACAGCTTTCTCTTCCAAAGAATACAAAAGAACAATCTTATTCTCTGACAGCCATTACTTTCCTCAGTCAGACAAGGCATGCCTGCCTACTTCCTCAGTCACACGGAGCCTTTCTACACACTTCTTTCAAGGTTCATCTCTCATGAACATGAAAGACTGGAACTGAATATTCTTAACAAGCTCTCAGGTGAATACAGAAGCATGCAACTCTCCTCAGTCCTACCTGAAAAATCAGGCTCTCAAAGCTACCTTGGCTTTTAACAAGCACATACTAAGGTAGCTAAAATGACAGGCAATTATTTGAACAAAAATAGCATTTTCAAGAAGAACTGGAGGTTCTGCAGGAACAAGCGGAGATACAGACTCTAACCCAACAAGCTTATGACGTAAATACAGATCTAAAAAGGAGGATGATAAGATCTGAAGGGAAAGGAATCAGGGAGGTTCCAATAATCTGACATGCTCAGGAGGGGCATGCAACCATTCTGGTTAAAAAAAAAAACAAACATAAGAACCAGTACACACTACAGTAGTTCTCCAGACACGAGCAGTGCAGGATCACAGCAGCCTTTCTGCCTCCAGGCTCGCAGGAGGCACGGAGCACTCACCAGTCATCGCCCACGTTGAAGGCATTGAGGCTTTTGGTGAAGCCCTGCATGTTGTTGGGACTCACTCTCTGCAGGAAGTCTATGTAGTCCTCGGAGTGGAATCGGCACATGTCATGCTGCGATGCCTGGTACGGCTTGAAAACCTTCAAGAGAAAGACAAGACTTACATCCTGTCCAAAGCTGTGTTTGCTTTGACTGTAAGAAATCTCAGGCTGACAAATGACCCGCACAAAGTGTATCTAAAAGTGTTCCAGTTCATTGGCTTCTTGATATTCGTGTTCATTTCCATGCAACAGGTTGCTCCACAAAGCCTGTTTTCTGACTGATTTCTATCTTTTAGCCATAAGTGCTTCTCCTGCCCTTCATAATAACTGCAGCTTCTCCCATATGCTCTCTGATCCCTTCTTTCCACCACTATCCCCTCACCCCTTGGCTGGGCAAAACAAAACAGCTGAATCCAAAACTTCAGCTCTGTCTTCATGGGGAGCACAAGTCTCTCACCAGCCATCATCAAGCTTGCAACGCCTTGGTGTAACGGTGCTTTCTGTCCCCCTGTCAGAGCTGCCTGTGACGGGCTGGTAAGTTGAGAAGTTAATTTGGAGAAGGCTCGTGGACAGATGGAACATTTGCATAGGCTTTGTTTCCTTTGGAAAGCCAGCTAAAAACAGTCATGGGGCTGGACAGACTCGAATTAAAGTTCTCATGACAACACACATTTGCCAGTTTGGCACTTAACACGCATACCTCAACAAACAGGAAGTTAAAAATCAACACCACGTACCCAAAAAGGGGAAATTAAAGTTACCCTGAAACCAATAAAACAGAATCTTTTGTGTTTCAGAACTTGCCTTAATTAAAGCAAACACTTTATAAAAAAAAAGTTGGAAGATTAAAAAAAAAACATAAGAAGCATGAGCTCATCTCCAGAGGGAGAATGTGCTGGGGCAACTCCCACAGCACGCCTTCCCTGGGCCAGGCAGAACCCCTGATACTTTTCAGAGGTAAAATGCAGACTAACAAACATGGCATCTCCTTTACTGTGCAACTGTACTGCTCGGCACGTGGCACGGTGCTTTCCCTGTGAATGTGTGGGGCTCTGCTCCTCAGAGGCTGCTGCCTGGGATAGCTGGAACCAGGAGGGTGGGACTGGCAGGCAGGGCCACCAGAGCTGAAGGTGGGGCAGGACCCCACAAGGACTATTGGGAATGCTGATGACTGATTAACTCAAGACCACAATGTCACAGAAAAGAAGCAACGCTCCCAGGATATTACGAGGTGCTCTTGGACAAAAAAATGTAGGCACTTGGGATTCAGAGCAGAAAGGAGGGAAGGAAAACAACAAAAAAATCCAACACCAAAAGCTTCCAGACCTACTCACTGCTGGTAAAAGGGGAAAGCTGACTCCTTCCCTCTCCTCTTGCCCTTCACCCGCTGCAGCCACAACCCCAGGCACCTTCCTGAGCATGCCTGGCACTCAGCCCCTCGCTCAGCCAGCTCAGCACAAAGCTCTCCTGGTTTTGCTGAGTGACCGAGTTCCATCGGTTCCCACAGGATCCAGCAGCTTCCAGATGCAGCACAGGAAAGGCAGCAGGAACACGCAGCAGAAGAGCACAGAAGATGAGCAGCAAGACAATTCTCTCTCTTTGAGCAATGCTGAGACCTAAAGGTTTGTCCACCACAGCCACAAACGGTCTGGGAAAGGTGTCACAAGGTAAACTCGACTTCAGCTACCTTGACAAAATAGCAGCCTCTGGTTTGGAGGCGGCAGGGAAGGCAGATAATGATGTAACCATAGCACAAAGTTAACAGGGCCTTTTATAGTCACAGCTGGCCAATAATGTCCTGTTTTTCTTTGCTTGTAACTCTGCCAGTCACTGGCTGCTCAGGACGAAGTTTCCTCTGTGGTTTTCAGCTTCATGAGGAAAATATAACCCCCTCCCAAAAAAAAAAAGTTTCAAGGCTAAGAACAGTGAAATGCACAGCCCTGCCTACTGCCTCACACAGACATGGATTTAACATTTAGACGTGTCATGTCAGAACGTGCTTTTTGCTGTTCCTGTAGGAAAATTCTCAACTCAGGAGAAACTACTCACAGAAGTCCATACATTTACAGTCAAAAATCTGACAGCTAAATTCTGCAAAGATTCTGTGCTCTCTGAGCATACTCCAGCCACAGCTTCCCCGGGAGAACATCAGGAATGGGGCAACTTCTTCCTGCTGTCTCAATGGTCTCAACTGCCTGTACCCAAGCAAGACAGGAGAAAGTAATCTGATAAAAAGGCAGAGAGGCACCTGAGAAGGGAAGAAAAAAGGGGAAGGAGGCAGAGAAAAAGCCTCAGAGGCTGGAAAGAGAAAGAGCAGGTTCTGCTGGGGCAGGAGAGAGGGGACAAGAAAACCAAAGGAAGGGAAAGGCAGGTATGGCAGGGTAGGTGGTAAGGACCAGGAGCTCACTGGAAAGAGAGAGCAGATAGGAAAGGGGTCAGAATATCCCCTACATGCTACATTCCATCACCACATGAAGCAGGGATTGGCCTCCCAGCGAGTGGCTGAAGTAGCCAGCATATACCAGCTTGAGGGTGGACTCTGCAGAGGGCTCAACTCTCAGCAGCTGCAGATTACTACACCTGCAAAAGCGCCCACAATGGTAGCTGAAAAATACAAAGGATGTGATGTTACCAAACACTAAACTGCAGGAGTAACACTGAATGCACAAGGGAGCTTTTTTAAGATTTAAACAAACTAAATTAATTCCAGATATTGCATCAAGGATCAGTTTCACTGGTCCATTTTAGCATCTCCTTTTTAAAAATTGATGCTGTGTGTGTTAATTTTGGGACAGCTCATTTTCTATTTCCTCCCACTCAATCTCCCTGTCTCTCACCACAGAGAGCGCACTGGCAGTGGAACAGCTTGAATTTGAGCCCATGCCAAATGCTGGGCACTCACGGAGCACTAAGAGATAACAACAAAATTGTGTGGCAGGTTCAAAGCAGCTGACATCCAGTTTTCCTGCTTGCATTAATTTCGCTGCTCACACTTTGCTACCATGCCTGCAAGAATTCTGCACCTTGTCCTGCCTCCTCAAATACTGTAAACACCACGCCAGAGTAAGATGTGCCAGAATCAACATTACTGCTCTCCTGTGCTCACAATAACACAGCTCTGATTTTAGTATCACCTGACTCCTGACTGCCTGGACAAGTGTCCTTTGAGGACAGGCTTTCTCTGCTACCACCACCAAACACCTAGTCAGATCCTTGAAGGTGCAGTGAAGATTGGTGACAGTTTGGGTTAGCCTTAATGCTGGGGAAGAGGAAGGCTGGGGAGCTGCCAGCAGTGTGGAGGTGCCTGGCCTAGCTGGAGTGATTGCTTTGTTTGCACAAAGCTGTCAGAGGAATGTGCATTTGCATCAGCATAACCTCCTGGTCATTGAGTTCAGACACCAGTTATGGGGAAGTTGCTGGTTTGGTGCCACAGAGAGCGGGGCCTGATTGCAAAGGGACAAAGGAACATAGATGGGACGTGTGAGCAGAGAGAGGAAGAGACAGCAGCAGCATCCCTGCATCTTAAAGCAGCGGTGGGTTTACCCCTTCTGTGCTATGCGTGATGATGCCTGTGACAGAAGTGCTCTTCGTTCCTTTTAATGAGGTAACTCCCATGAGAGGACACCATGTATGCACACGTATACAGATGGACTTGCTTGTGTCCAGGTACAAACATACACACAGGTACACATGACCAGAAAGGCGTGGAGCTGCAGCATACAGCCTCCTGGGGTGCAGCCTTTCCCCAGGGCACGTGAAGCAGATGACAGGCTCTGGGGACAACAACGAGCAGCCAGACCTGGGTTGTGAATCAGACACTGTGACCTGGAGGCGTGCCACTTGGCACAGGAATCTAATCACGCAGCGGCCAAAACAGGTCAGATGCGATCCCTCAGAACTGAGATGTGAACAAACTGGCCAAGAACAAAGGAAGCAGCCCCAGTGCATTCAGCAGCTCAGACAAAATATTCTGCAGGTCAAGATGTGCAGCTGCCATCTCAGAAGCATCAAGCAGGCACACAATTCTCACTATCCCTGCCTAGCTCTTTATCGTGAGACATCACACCCTGCACTGGAGGAACAGACAGCAAAATGAACAGGGATTCGCAAGAAAGGGGCTGAGCTCAGTGCCCCTCGTGCCAAGTGAAACAAAGTACTTCACCATAGGGGTACCACACATTTGTGGTGAGATTCTATTCTTCTCATACTTGAAATATAAGAAAACATAAGCTTTCTTTCTGAAGATCACTAAATGATGACTATGTTTTAACACAATTATACGGTCTAGCATACAGAAAATCTTCCCAGCAGTAACATGCTAGAATATGTTGAGTGAATTGGTGGGGTAGCAAGGATGTTGAAGACATTTATAAAGTACGAGATAGGATGACTGAACTCCACTGAGGCACTAGGACGGACCTGCCAGCCTCTGGAGAGCTTCTGTCAGCATACGATAACGCACAGCCCACACTGACCGCTGGATTCTGCTTAGAGGCAGCTCCAGGCACAGAAGTTTCACACCCAGTGTCACTCCTCCAGTGCCAGCTAGGCACAGCTCCACATGGGACGCTGACAGCCAGCAGTGACACCATGTCCTCAGAGTTCAGACAGGTGCTGGGGCTCGGCAGGCCCTCGGGATGCCAGTCAGCTTATAGCCATGTCTGCAAGCAGGCTGCTACCTGCTGGGCCCAGTATGGAGCTGAAGGGCACGAGAAGGCCCTACCGAACTTTCTAGTGGAGAACTCAGCAACGCAGGCCAAGCCTCAGCACTGACTGCGCCTGGGGCTGGCAGCTGGGAACCGGGGTTAGCAGCTCGGCTCCGCATGTGGAAGCCCCACG
>NC_034420.1:1200385-1209863 GCF_002078875.1 Numida meleagris
CACCCCCCGGGGAGCGATGCTCACGATCATCTTCTTGTAGAGGCCGTAGTGCAGCACCAGGCTGTGGGTGAGCGCCAGGCGGTGCGGCTTCATGGGGTGCCCGGCTCCTGGAAGGAAGGAAACCACACGGGGGTCAGCAGCGGCACGAAGCAGGAACAGGCCCGAGGGCAGCACAGGCCGCTCCTGCGGGCCGGCACCGCGCTGCAGCCCCCACCCCGAGCCAGGAGCGGGGCCAAAGCAGCCCGAACCCCGCCGCCCCGACCCCAGCCCCGCACCATAGTGGAAATTGCCGACGTCCGGGTCGTAGAAATAGGCCACGGTCTTCGCCATGGCGAACAGGCCGCCACCGCCCCGCGCTCCTGCCTACGTCATCACTCCGCGACCGCGCCACCCGCCGGCTCCTGCCTGCGCGTCAGCGCTCGCGAGAAGTGGCCGGCACAGGAGCGGGATGGGGGCGGGGCTGAGGGTGGGATGGGGGCGGGGCCTTGCGGCAACACCGCCCACTCCTCACGCAGCGTGACTGGGGCTGCCCCCGTGTGCGCACAGTTGCCCCCGGGGACGTTTGGGGCAGAGCTGCCAGCAGGGTCGCAAAGGGTGCCCGAAGCCTCCAGGGCTTCTGAAAGGACCAAGCAGGGATGGAGGATGCAGCCCCATGGGGATGCAGATCCGCTGGAGTGGAGTTCTGTGTGGATGGAGCCCAGTGGGGTGCAGCTCCATGGGGTTGGGGACATGGGGTTGGGGCTCCATGGAGATGAGAACACGGGGTTGGAGATCCATGGGGATGCAGCTCCACGGGGAGGCTATGGCCGGGGCCGGCACGCCATGCCCCAGCGTTGCCCCATAAGTGCTGATGGAAGGAAAGAAGAATGGGAGGAGAAACTCCATGGGATGGGATACCCTTGTGAGGTGCCTGGCAGGGGCAGAGCCCACTCCTTGCCTGCTCCTCGCCTGCTTCCAGCTCGTCCCATGCGGGGTTCCCCTGGGCATGAGAAAGGGGATGGCGTGACCAGGACTGGTTGCACCCCCTGTTTGGACTGCTATGCAGAAATGCATTGGGTGGGTGGAAGCACCAGGGAACAGAAAGGGATATATTGTGAAGGACAGCGTGGGCATGAGAACAGATGGTAATCAGCCTCACCCCAGGGCTCAGGAGAACCCGGGACCTGTAAGGTGCCCTTTGAAGAGGCAAGATGCAAACCACTTTTAACGTCCCATTCAGCAGGCTGTGCAATGCTCTATTTGGTTGCAGTGCATTGGGCTGGGATCAGGAGCCCTCTCCTGTTCTCCTGGCCTTATGCCCTCCTCCTGCCATGGCTGGTGTGCCTCCATTCCATCCTGGGACAGCAGACAGAAGAGTGGCACCAATGACTTGGTGACCTCCTCAAGTCATGGGACGCAGGATGGTTTGTGGCTCCTTGCAGCCGCTGCAGGGCTCTCCTGGCCACTTCTGGATGGGGATGGGAGCTCCGATGGTGGCACAACTGAGGGCTGTGGGTCGCCTGCCTGTACCTGTCCTCGTGGGCTCAGCTGCAGGAGGAGGCTCAGTGGTGGTGGCGGGATGGAACTCATAGGCTCATGAGAGTGCTGGGTGGCTTTTGGGTGCAGGATCCAGAGGTGTCATTTGCAGCAGAAAAGGAGATTTGGGTGAAACCTCCCAGACTGAGGATAGAGAGGGAGGTTGTGGCACTGGAATGTTGAACAGCTTGGATATTCTGGGGGAGAAGGGAGAGTTGTTTGTCCTAACATGGGCTGCGGGATCCACAGGGGCTCCTTTGCAATGCTCCTGCCATTGCATGCAAATGCACGTTGCTCTGTGCCCAGACCCCCTCCAGCCGGCTCTCTCTCCAGTGCTCCAAAAACTGCCCGGGAAGGGGGGTGCTGGGGCAGGGAGCAACGTGCCAGCACCCGCCGCTGCCGCTTGCCCCGCGCTGCAGCTGCCAGCAGCATTTCCCTGAGCCTGCCTGCAGCCATCCCCCACCGCGGGCGTTCCGGAGAGCTCAGGCTGAGGACGAGCAGGTTGGCAGCGGCCGCCTCGGCAGGCAGAAGCCGCCGGGCTCCTTCCCGAGGAAGCCGGGGCAGCGGAGGATGCTCGCGGCGATCCAGAGCCGCGGGGATGCGGGGTTGCTAAGAGGCAGGTGAAGGTGACGGGGACAGCGCTGCGGAGCACCGCAGGCCCAGGTACCGCCGCAGCCACGCATCGCACCGCGGATGGGGATGGGAAGGCGGGCGGCGGGCGAGGTGGCTCCGGGTGTTGCGGGGAGGATGCGGGAGCTGGCGGTCGCTCGGTCCTCCGCCCGCCGTGAGTCACGGGGCGGGGGGAGGGGGGGCGAGGGGCTCAGTGAGGTGATGCCGGGGAGCTGGTGCCCTTGGGCTGCTGTGTGCGGTCGGGGGGACGCGGCGGCCCCCGCTGCTCCTGCTGCCCTTGGGATGCTTTGGCGGCTGCGGTGCGTCCTTGGGAAACAGAGCTGAGCCGGCCATTGGTGGGGCTGAGCCGCATCCTCAGCCGGGAGCCGGGTCCGACCCAACAGGGCCTGGAGGCAGCATGGGGACTGAGGGAGGAGAGGAGGAGGAGGCGCAGGCAGCCTGCCGGGGGTCTCCAAGCCGCCTTCCCCCTCCTCCTAGATCCGCATGTCCGACCAGAGCAGCGGCGACGATGGGGAGTCCGACCCCCAGCACAGCCTGTACATGGTCTTTCTCCTCGTCTTGGTCTTCTTCATCATGGGGCTGGTAGGGTTCCTCATCTGCCATGTCCTGAAGAAGAAGGGCTACCGGTGCCGGACGTTCCGAGATGAGCTTGACCCAGATAACAAGGACGTGCTGGCAGAACTCCAGGCCAGTGAGTACAGGGGCTTGGGGGGCTCCGCTGCTGCCCTTCGGGACTCCTCAGCCACAGCCTTTGGGTGCGAGCTGGGGTGGCTGGAGGATGCATGGTAGGACAGGGCAGGGAGCTCAGCGCTGCTACCATGGGGCTGTCCCCATCCCGGGCAGCACTAGGTGTGGGTGCAAGGCAGAGCTTGGTCCCAGTAAGCGGGTTGACTTGGCTGCACATGGATGGCGACTGAAGTTTCCAGGCTGATTTTGACTGCTGGAGATACCACAGCCCTGGGAAAGTCTCTGTGGGCTTCCAGGAGTGTGGCAGCAGTCCCTGACTGTGCTCCCCAGAGCAGCTCCCCACCAGCTTGGACCTGCTCACTGGAACAGCTAACTCTGCAGGGTGGGCTAAAGTCCCCCAGCCATGTCCCCTGTCCCCAAAATGGCCAAAAGCATGTTGTGATGGGTGCTGGGGATGGGTACCAAAACAGGGCAGGCATCCAGCCGTATTTCCCAGCATGCTCTTTTAGGCTTCACACACCATAACTCTGGGACTTCCTCCATCAGAGGTGGTTTCTATGTATTTAACAAGCCTTCCTTGCGTTTCTTGTATGTGAACTTGTCCCATTTACCCTTGGAGAACTTTAGCCCCGCAACACCCTGCAGCCAGGAGCTGTGGGGCTGACCCAGACCCACCCCTCAGGTGCCATAATTTCTCCTTTCAGATGAAGAGGAGGAGCTGAACGAGGACACTGTGGAGAAGATCGTGAGATGCATCATCCAGAATGAAGGTGAGTGTTTCCTTGGGCTGGCTCACAGCCTTGCCGGCCGCTTTGGCTGACACAATCCCATTTTCCTCTCTCTTCAGCAAATGCAGAAGCCCTCAAGGAGATGCTGGGGGACAATGATGGGGACATCGCAGTGGCAATGCCCAGGTGAGGGAAACCTATTCCAGCTTGTGGCTCTTCCAGAGTCAGGGAGAAGAAACCGTCGTGTGTCACCTTGGTGCCGAGGCTCTGACCTGTCATGTCCTTTTCCTCTTGCAGCCTTTGTCCCCACCGTAACAGCCAGGATGGGGGCCCCCCTCACCACCACACGGTGCACCTGGGCTCCACGCAAGCCCCCTGCATCCACTGCAGCAAGAGGAGGAGGCACCCACTGCACCGCCAGGGGCGGTCCAAGGATGGCAAAGGCCGGATGCATCCCGGAGAGACCACCGTCTTCTCAGTGGGCAGGTACTCAGATGGAGCCAGCATGAAGTCTTCTCTGTCCCCCTTGCCCACTTTCCCCATGCTCTTCCCCATCTCATGCCCCAGGTTGGCCCTGCTGTTGGGTCCTCTTGCACCTCGAAATTCCCGTGGTGTGCGGCTGTGACAAATGGGTGTCCTCCCTCCTCCTCCCTTGGGTGACTCAGGCTGCAGTTGTCCCAGTGGGTCAGAGCAGGGCAGCACCAAATCCATGTCCCTTCAGAGCCTACAGCAGGGTAGGGGGCAGCCTTCCTGTGGGGCAGGTTGTAGGGATCTCATGAAGAGGGGGACAGCAGATTCCTGTTGCAAGGTACTCCCACCAAATGAAAGAATGGCTATTCTGCTCCAAGTCTTTGCCTGCAATAATTATGGTAATTAGATGCTGTGGGAGGAATGTAAGAATAGGGGAGGGTACTGACAATTCCCACAAATAGTCTCCCAGTCCCTATCTGTTCTCACTTCAAGGGACTTCCTGAGCTACCTGTGGTCTCTGTGCTGTGAGTAACCCGATGCAATCTGTGACCTTGCCCAGGCTGCCCCATTCCCCAGCAGAAGGGTTGAGAGCTGGACCTGTTCTGGTGACGTTCAGCCAGACTGGGCACCAGGGTTGTGGGTTTTGCACCGTCAGAGCCAGGAGTCTCAGAAGGGAGGGGAACTGGGGGCTTTATGGGGAGCTGGTGCCCTTGCTGCCAGCTGGCCTGGGTTTTGGGGCTGGTGGCTGGTAAGCCAGACCTCTGTACAATTGCATATTCATGGCTAATCTAATTCCCTGGCTGGAGCCCAGCTCCATCTCTCCGCCGTGTCCTTATCCATGCTCTTCTCAGTCTCCTCCCATTCACCTCTGAGTGCACGCAGAAGTTGGTCTCTGTCCCTAACTGCACCTTCCCTCATGTTCTGATGTCCTCTCCTTATCCGTGTTAGGTTCTCATGTCACATAAGACTTCTCCAAGGCTATATTTTAAGTTCTCACTTCCTGAACCTCCTTGGTATGAGGTCCAGCTGCAAGGTTAGCATAGGTCCACCACAGCTGTGCAGGGCTGGAGAGTGGCCTACGAGGAGCTGCTGAGAGAATGGGGTTTGTTTGGCCTGGAGAGCTCTCCAGGGGGATCTAATTGCTCCCTAAAACTACTCAAAGGGGTGGGAGGAGTTGAAGTGAAGATGGAGCTGGTCGATTCCCAAAGATGCACTCTGGAAAGGCAGGAGGCAACAACCTGAAGTTGCAACAAGAGAAATATGGATGAGGCGTGAAGAAAAAATATTTCTTTGCGAGGCAGGGCCTGTAGGAGCGGGGAGATGGATGTTCAGGGGGGCTTCCAAAACCTGCCTGGAGAAGACCCTGAGGAACCAGAATGAAGATGGGAATCGGGCCAGTTACTGGGGGAGGGTGGGACTGGAGAACTCCCAAAGGCCTTTCCCACCTAAATAACCCTGTAATTCTGAGGTAATCAGGGCTATGTGTTTTGTACTCTTGTACTATTGAATAATTTGCCATCTTTCTTAGGGTTCTCTCTAAACCTTTCATCTTTGCCACCTCTACCGTGCTACTGGGCAGCCCCATCAAGGAATGGCAGAGCTCATCCATGACCCACAAAGCTCTCGTCCTGGGCTTGCTCAGCTGCAGCACACTGTGTCCTATTGAACCAAGTGTCCCAGCCATGCTGCCTAGGCAGACAGCCAAAGCACTCCTGCCTCACGATCCAGAGGTTTCTTACGTTATCTCTTGAGTCCCCTCCAGCTTCTCAGAATCCTTTCCTGACTCTTTCAGGCTGACATTGCTCAAAGGCATTACCAATAAATGATGCTGTCATTTGTGCCTCCTCCCAGGCCCTCCTTGGGACTGGAACATTTGCTGGTCTTGGATCACAATGCTGGTTCTTCATCTCCAAATATCTGGATGGAAGGTTACATCTGATGCTGCTTGGCCTGACCCAGCAGTTCTCAGAGTAAATCTTCTTGGCTTTCCAGTTATGAGCATCATTTCCAGCTGTGATACTGAGGACTCTGTATTGTCTACACTGTAGACACAAGCTTACCGTTTTGGACACTCAGTGCTCTGATGATCTGCTTAGGACCTGCTCTGTCTCTGATGGGAGCTCCCCTGTGTTTGAAGAGAGTTTAAGAACTATGATCCTGAACATCTTTCTGAAGTCCCATTCCTCACTGCTGTTCTCCACTTGCTGACCGGGTCCATCCTTGTTCCACTTCTGGGTTTATGTAGGACCACTCAGTCTGGAAATGGTCTTTTCTCCCTCACCTCTGGCATCTCATCTGGAGCATGGATCTGTGTTCTCAGCTCCTCTGTTTGGGATGGCCATTCTCTTAACTCGTGGGTCTTATGCTTCTTTGAGCAGTGCTTGAGCTTTGCTGCTAAACTTGCATTTTCCCTGGTTGACTCACAGTTGAGCTCAACAGAGTCCGGCCTTCTGTGGTTGCTCCACGTGTGACTCGTGCAGCGAGTGTGGCTGTGGGGCAACTCATGTCCCTGTGATGAATCCAGTGTTCCTTGGCCTCTGGACACCCACCCACTCTGCAGATTTCCTGTCTGCCAGGCCAGCAAGGGCTCATAGTGCTTACGAAGCAGAATCAGAGCGCTAGTCACAGCCAGCTCACTTTAGACTCTTACACTTTGTCTACGCAACACCCCTCCCACATTCCAAGGTTGTGGTAGTTCCCTAGCTTCTCCCTTCTCCCCAGCCGCAACATTACAATCACCTCCAATTATGGACTCACCCATTGTGGGTGTCAGGCCAACTTTGCGGTTGTTCTCCTTCCTGTCCTGGAGCTCTGAGCTGTTCCTGGTGCATGGTGGAGGCTTGGTGACACCTAGACACCATCCGTTGTCCCAGAGGACTGTGCACGGTGCGCTCTGGTGGCTTTTAGCCAAGCAGTTCTTCTTGGCTTCTGATTCCTGTGCTCAAATGCAGCTCATCCTGCAAAACCTTGCCTTCCCTTTGCCTGCTGAAATTTCTGGCTTTTGCTCCCCAAACAGTGGTCAGTCACCAAATGTAATGTCCTCATGATTGGTAGCGTCCCCACGGTTGGTAATGTCCTCATGGTTGGTAGCATCCCCATCTTTGGTAGCACAGCCATGGTTGGTAGTGTCCCCATGACTGGTAGTGTCCTCGTGGTCGGTAGCATCCCCATGGTCAGTAGCGTCCTCATTGTTCAGAGAATCCCTTCCTCCCTGGGCTCAGCCCACTTCCCAAATCCACACCTGAGTCCCTCCTCAAGCCCCTGTTTGGCCAAGCTGCACCTCAGGGCGTTTTGGAGAACTGAGACCCATCCCCATCCCACCACGGGGAGGACAGACCACCAGGGCCTGCCCAGCCAACATCTGGATTGGGCTTTTTCTCTTTCTCTTTGCAGCACTTGGTACTGGGTGTACTTTCTTCAAAAAATGAAGGAAATATGGGATCAGGTCAATGGGGCATGGCTGAGGAGGGTGTCAGTGGTGTTGAATGGTATCAGGGGTGGAGATCCTCCAACAAAGGAGAAAGAGAGAGGCTCCCAGCTAAGGAAAAGCTGGAAATAGCAATGGGAAGGAAACAGTGGGAGAAGGAAGAGGAGAGCTTCTGACCTGGCCACCCTACTGCAGGTTCCGTGTCACACACATTGGGAAGAAGCCGGCTTTCCATGAGCAGCAAGACGGTGCCCAGCCCAGTGGCAGCAAGGAGCCAAGCACGGAAGAGCTGGAGCACAGCAGCGAGAGGCTCCAGCGGGAACAGGCTCACAATGGGACTGTCCCCACAGGTGGCCCGGAGAAGGGGGCCTTGCAGGAGGGGACACAGGGCAGCAAGGGCATGGAGCAGAGCCGCACTGGCACCCCAGTGCCTGGCACTGCAGCGGGCAGCTCTCCTGGGAGCACCAGTCGGCAGCGGAGGCTGCTGAGCCGCCGGGTTCTGGGAGGGTCGAGTCCCAGCATCCCAGGGCAGCTGGGGCAGGAGGAGGCCGGACTGGGGTCAGCAGATGAGGTGTCGGATATTCACGGGAGCCTGAGCCTACACGAAGTGCCGGATGAGCTAGAGAGAGATGACAGCGGCAGGAGGCAGCCTGGAGCAGAGAACATGGGGCAGCAGGTGGGTTCCTCCTCCTTCTTGTCCCTGCACGGTCTCCTGGGTTGGAGGGGCTGAGGGATCGTGGCATGGCACACAACCAAGGTCCCGGGGTGCTTAGATGCTGTCAAACATGCAATGACAGAATGTTTTGGGTTGGAAGGGACATTTAAAGATCATTGAGTTCACCCCCCTGCCCTGGGCAGAGACATCTTTCATCAGATCAGGTTGCTCAATGCCCCGTCCAGCCCAGCTTTGAGCACTTCCAACGATGGGGCATCCACAACTTCCCCAGGCAGCTGGTTCCAGCATCTCACCGCCCTAATCACAACAAATTTCTTTACATCGAGTCTAAATCCACACTTTTTCAGTTTAAAACCATTGTCCCTCTTCCTGTCACTACAGGCCCTGGTACAAAGCCTTTCTCCACATTTTTTATGAGCTCCTTTCTTCATAGAAAGGCCACAGCAAGGTCTCCCTGGAGCTTCCTCTTCTCCATCCCAAGCTTCTGGGGTGACTCCTACTGCAAAGACTGTCAAGGAGCTGGGGCTGGATGTGGCACGGGCCCTCCTCAGTCCTGCCCATGCTGCTCCTACTCCTCTTCCCTGGCTGCATATTCCCATCCCTTTGCTAATATATGTGGCAGCAGAGCAGAGGGATGGTCTCGTTCCACCCTCTGAGCCCTTCTCAGCAACGCCAACGCTGCTGGCCAGGGCATGGTCCAAAAGGATGTGGCTTCTCCTTGGGACACACAAAATCATCATGACACTACTCCCAGCCTGCTGGTGCCCACTCCCAGGGGAAAGGCAGGGTGTCGCTGGTTTGCAGCAAAGACCTTGCTGCTTCCAATCCTTTGTGCAAGGGATGTGTAGGGTTCCTTTGTGGTTTGGTTCTTTGGAGACTTGCGTTGGAATCATCATTCCTTGTCTCCTTGCTAGGAGCATCTCTACCTCTGCCTGTGACTTAGCATCCCCCAAACTGGTGGTCTTGGTCACCAATGCAACATCCAGGCAGGGAAAGATGCCCTGAAGTCCAGGAGAGTGCAAACCCAACTGTTTGTATTCTAGCTGTTTTTGCACTCTGGAGAGCTGGTGCTGGTGCTCTGGGAGGGGAAGAGCACCTTGGTATCTCCCAGTCTTCTCAACTCTAATGAGCTCCAGGGCAGCACTGGTGAAGATGTGGGTGCCCCAGCCTACAAGAGGGGTTTGCTCCCTGCTGCTGCCTCAGGGCTCTTAGTAGCCTAAGAATGAGGAAACCAAAGGGTCTGGAGAAAGGTCAGGGTGTGCTTCAGTGCCTTCTGTTCATCTGCCTCTCTGCAGTGGAGTTCCTACCTTTGGTTCTCCTTTGAGGAGAGCCGGGGGGGGGGGG
>NC_034420.1:1210758-1228272 GCF_002078875.1 Numida meleagris
CACACCCAGTGACCCGCTGCTGCCCGGTCCCCGCACCCCAAGGAAGGATGCTGCAGGGATGGGTGAGGGCAGCGCCTTGAGCCCCCCAACCCTGAATTCACCACAGAGCACAGCCCTGGCGGTGCCACCGAGCACCAGCACAATGCCCACGGTGCCACTGGGGAGGGACCGCGCAGCCCCCGGGGGTGCTGATGGAGACGGAGCCTCCTGCCCTGCCCCACTGCAGGGCGAGCTTTGGTGTTGAACTGCACTGTAAATAGATGAGCTAAAACCATTAAAGCTGCTGAACACGGTGGTGGGGTGAACTGATTTTAATGGAGCATGGCCACTCCGTGCCCACTCTGGACATGGTGCAGTGCCCAGCATGGGGAGGAGCAGAGCCCCCAGGGAAGTGATGCCATGGACGAGGGGCAGAGGGAGGGACGTGGCTGCCCCACACTGTGCAGGACCACACCATGAGCAGTGCTGGGCAGGATGCGGGCCCCAAGGAGACCAGCTTGAGGAGCAGCAGGGTGTGGGGCAGGTCCTGCTCCCCTCTGCGCGGCTGAGAGTAGCCCAGGGGTGAGGGGCTTGTGCGGATGGGCAAAGATTTTGCAGCCTGGGGAGGGCTGGGGGCACCCCAGGGTCAGCTGAGGTCCTGCTCAAGATCAAGGGCTCGGCCGGGCGGTGGGGGCGGTGCACGGAGCTATGGGGAGGAGAGCAGACATGGGGCCCTCAGCCTGAGGTGGGGGGTCCCACTGCCCTGATCCCCTCCAGAATCACACCGTGCCACAGCACAGAGGGTTTTTCTGGCCCTTTTCTGGGCACTGGGATGGGTTTTGGGGTCAGAGCATCACCGTTGAAGGGGCACGTACCGGACGGATGCGGTTGGCTGCCAGGTCTGGAGAGCTCTGCCCACTGCCTGCGCCCTCCTGCCTGCAGACTAGATCCATGGAAGGCTCAGACAGGCTCTGTGTGCCCCCAAGGCCACCCCCCTGGCACTCACCTCCCAGCAGCGGTTCAGGGCTGGAACCCAGGCTGGCACTGGGTGCAAGGCCAGGAGGGGAGAAGGGCGGTGGGGATGGTGAGGGAAGTTCCTGCAGATACAGGGACACGTGGTGCAGCAGGTGGGCAGAGCGCAGAACCCCCCCCCGCCACCACCACCACCACTGACCTGCCCGGCCATGCCCCGTGCGCCAGTCAGTTCCTCCACCACCAGCGAGGGGAAGACACCAACTCGGCCATCGAAGTCTCCAGTCCAGAAGCCATCGTCCACCTCGTCCTCAGCACGGGGCAGCACGCGGATGATGGCTCCCTCAGGGAAGCTCAGCTCCTCGGGGCTCTGCCCCTCATAGTCATACAGGGCTCGCACCAGCCAGGCTGTGGGCAGAGTGGCTCAGCGCCTGGGGACGTGGTCCCATGGCCCCGTTCCAGTGTGATGTCCCATGTCCCCATCCCACACCCACCTCCGGGCTCCAGGACCAGCTCTGCGGCCATGATGCTGGACAGCTGCCGCTGCAGGGCTGCCCCCGAGGGTCCCGTGGCTCCAGTGCTGGCAGCAGAGCCCGGCTCGCTGCCCACACAGCTCAGGGACAGCAGGTACTTCTCGGGGACATAGCCAACCTGGCCCGCCTTGTTCCGAGCCTGGGGGGGGAAGAAACAACATTACCGTCCCAGTGATGTGGCTCCAGGCCCCGAGCACTGGGATGAGCTGGATGGGAGATCCCACCTTCACCCACTCCTCCATGTCACCATCCTCGATAACTTCCAGCTCCTCTCCCTGCGCGATGGATAGCTCATCTGCATGGCAGCCCTGCAGGGGACAGGTGACAACATGTGACAACCAGGCTAGCAGTGCCATCCCCATGCATGCATGGCACTGGTGGCTTTACCTGGTACCCGAAGATGACCCGACAGGTGTAGGGGTAGGTGCGGGCAGCGTGCCCAGGCTCAGCCTCCTCAAACGTCTCATCGCTATCATAGTCATCGAACTCAGCAGGGTCCAGCCCCGTGGGTGCCTCGGTGCTGGGCATGCGTGGGAGCTCTTCACCTGCCCGTACAGCCCCAGCCAGCCAGGAATCCACATCCAGCCCCGCTGCGCGCAGCAGTGCCAGCCGTGCCTCTGCCTTTGCCCTGCCAACCTGGGAGTGGAAAGATGCTTCAAGGACTATGGAGACATCTACGGAGTGGGAGACAGCTGTGGGGCAGGGGACAGCTCAGACTCACCCCCCCCCAGACCCGCTCCCCAGAGTGGCTGCTCTGTAGCACAGCATCCCAGCACAATTCCACACCCGTGGGGTAATGAAGCTGGAGGGCACCCTGAGCACACATGGGACTCACCTCTGCCTTCCAGATGTTTTCTCGCACTTCCTCCATCTGCCGCTCCACAGCAGCCACCTCTGCCTCAGGGACCTGCTGCCTCCTGGCCTCCAGCCTCTGCAGCACCTGCGTGGGCAGTGTGATGGGGCTGCAGCAGCCATCTCTCCTCGAGACCCCTTGGGAGGGCCAACCTGGGCTGTGCGCCCACCTCCTCGCCATGTGCCTTGTTCTTGCTGTCTCGCGTCGCCCGCATGGCCCAGCGCCGTGCCTCCTTCTCCAGGCCAGCCCCGCCATCCTCAGGCTGTAGCAGGGACACCTGGGCGAGGATGGGGTGGTTGGGAACAGTCCAGGTGTGCCGTGCACTATATTGTACGGATTCCCATATCTACCTCCTGGATGCCATCAAGCTGGAAGCGCTGCTCAGGTGCCAGCGTGAAGGCAGTGTGGTCCTGCAGGAACAGGAGGAGGTCCTGCTCCCGGCACACCTTCAGGGGGAGAGTGTGGGGCTGGAGGATGCACTCCCATCCCCCACCACATGCCCCTCAGCACAGAGATGGGATGGGTGGCAGTACCCGTGCAGCTGCCTCTGAGATGCGCTGGAACCAATCCTGTGTGGCCTCGCAGCTCTCCACCTCTGCCCGGCTGGCCGTGCTCAGGTGGTCCCGCAGCCGCTCATACAGGTCCCCATCCAGAGCCTGTGGACAGCACATCCCCATAGGGACGAGCACGGGACCCTGCCAGTGGGACCGGCCCCAGCCCCACAGGACCCCTCCGCAACCCACTGGGTGACTGTGATGAGACGCAGTGTCCCCGCAGCACCATCATGTCCCCACGCAGCCCCCACCTGCATGATGGCAGGCAGCTCCACATGGTAGTAGTGCTCCAGGTGTGCGTTGGCAGACACCAGCGTCAGCACGTACTCGTTCTGCACCCCTGCCCGCTGCTTCGAGAACTCCGCCATCTGCATGGAGAACTGGGGACGGGGACAGCGAGGTGACACATTGTCCCCATGCTCAGGGACCGTGCCGTCCCCGTGCTGCCCACCTTGGCGCTGAGTTTCTGCAGGCTGGCCTTGGTGTGGAAAATCCTCCGGTCACTTTTACGGAGCCTGGCGAGGATGGGGACAGGTTGAGCATGGTACATCCCCAGCGCTGCTGCGGCAGCCCTCGTCCCCTCCTGCTCACCGTGCCTCCACGTCAGCTGCCTTGTCCTTGGCCACCTCGCTGCTGCGCTGCAGGTGGCTGAACTGCTTCTTTGCTTTATCCAGCTCCTTCACCGTCTCCAGCAGCTCCGCCTGTGCCTTCTGCAGCTGCTCCATGCTCTGGGGGGAGGGGGGACATGAGCCCTGGGACACATCCCACAGCCTCACCCAGCCCTGTGGGATATACCCTCACCCTGTACCTTCTTAAGCATCCTCTCCTTGGACAGCCGGGAGCTCTTGGTGGCCTCAGCAGCAAGGCTGCGGTAGCTCTCAGAGGCGGTGACGCGGGCCTGCCCGGTGTATGCGGTCCCCTCAATAATACCCTTCCAGACAGCAAAGACACTCCTGTAGGGATGGGAACAGGGTTCACCAATCTGCGGGGCTTTTGGGGACGCCCACAGGGACAGGCAGCCCTGGGTACCGCACCTGTGGGGACACCTCACCCAGTGCTGCATCCCCAGGGCACCCAAATCCAGCCTGGTGTTTGCCACCTCCTGGTTAGAGGGCCACCTGTCAACCCCTTGTCCCCATCCCTGTCCCCCATAGCCCACCTTGAGTCTCCAGCATCACCGCGGCCCCGCTGCCAGTCCCTCTTCACAAACTGGCTTGCCAGCCTCTGCAGCGCCTGTGGACAGATTGCTGTCACCAATCCTTCACGGGCACCATGCTGTGCCCCGAGGATGGTGGTGGGGGCAGGCCCCCTACCCTGAGGACACCCCAGGGGCAGGTTGCCCATGCAGGGGAAAGAGGTGAAGGCTGGCCCCACAGTGCTGTCTGGGGGCAGGAGGCAAAGGAAAGCCCGCATGCTACAGCTTTTGGGGGTGAGGGCCAGGAAGGGGATACCGGTGATAGATGCCAGCTGTGAAGGCAAAGCAGCCCCAAGCATAGAGCAAACGAACCCTTTGCCCCATGGGGATGGCCCCCATGGGGTGCTGCACCCACCGAGATGTGTGCTGAGAGCCCAGAGCAGGTGAGTGGCCGAGAAAGCAGCAGGGCAGCAGGAGAGAGGCGGAAGGCACTGAGCAGTGAGGGGCCAGGCCCCCCCCAGAGCCCCCTGGGTGATGCTGGAGGAAAAAAGAGGGATCAGGGGGAGTGGGGATGGTGACACTGCCAAAATCCCAGTGAGCTGGGATGAAAAGATACAGGAAGGGAGAGATGCTCAGGTGTGGGGCACAGGGCAGGCCCCAAGGGACGCGGTGGGAACCCCAGGAGCTCAGGTACATGCCAGCCCTGCGATGACCCAGCAGACACCATAGCGGGAATGCTTCCTCCCCCTGGGCACTCCCACTGTGCCCCAAAACCCAGCAGACTGCATTTGTGCCACATTCAGCAAAGTGCCCCAGGATGCATCGATCCCTCCCAGCCGGCACCGCGCTGACCCTTCCTCCCAAGGGCCCTATCCAAGCCCCATTTGCAGGGCTGATTTCCCACACACCCCTACCTGCCCGTACTCCCGCTCAATCGCAGCCCTCTGCTTGCTGTAGGACCTGTGGGAGAAGGCAGCAGGGCAGGGGGTGGCAGTGGGGCCACCTCTCCTGGCCACCTCCATGTGCGACACGGCCATGCCTGCACCGCAGCGGGCTGAGGATGGCCTTACCTGATGTCCTCCAGCAGCTCGGCATCCCGTTGCTGCTTGCTGTGTAGCCCGCACAGCTGCTCGGCGAAATGCAGCTTCACCACCTGGCTCAGCTTCCCCTGCAGGCAGAACGCTCAGCCCTTGCCCGGGGGTCCAGGTCCAGGTCCCGGTCCCCGTCCCCATCCCCATCCCCATCCCCATCCCCATCCTCACTCCCATCCCCATCCCCATTCCCGTTCCCATTCCCGTTCCCATTCCAATTCCAGTTCCAGTTCCCGTTCCCGCTGCGGTCCCCAAATACAGGTCCCGGTGCTGCCCTTACTGCACCCCGACCCCGCTCTCACCTTGCGCGGCGGCGGCTGCATCTCCCCAGCCCCGCACCCGCCGCGCGTGTGCGTAGCCCGGAACTGCGCCTGCGCTCCGCCCCTCCGCTCTAAGCCCCGCCCACCGCGCTGCCCTGCCCATTCACTGCAGGCCCCGCCCGTTTCATACAGGCCACGCCCATTCAATGTAGACCCCGCCCACTTCGCCACGGACGCCGTCCATACAGTGTAAGCCCCGCCCACTCTCTGCAGACCCCACCCATCACTTCAGGACCAGCCAATCACTGCAGGCCCCTCCCATCTATGCAGGTTCCGCCAACTGTGCGGCCCCGCCCACTCCACCCATGCCAGTCCCCGCCTCTCCGGCTCCGCCTCGCCCCGCCCTCCCCATGGCCCCGCCCCCGGTACAACCCCTCCTCACCGTGCCTCCTCCCCCCCCCCCCCTCCTGGTGCTCTGCCCTGCACGTCCGCGGCTGGGATGGGACACGGGGGTGCGGGGATGAGGGACATGGGGATGTTGAGAAGTAGGGGCGAGGAGTGTGGAGGTGTGGGGACACAGAGACTTGGGGACGTGGAAACATGCGGACAAGAGGATGGAGGGACATGGGGACAGGGGGATGGGAGCCACGTGGGCACAGGGATATGTGGGACCTGGGAGGGTGATGGGGACACAAGGACAGGGGGACAGGCAGACATGGAGACAGGAACGTGGGGACAAGGGGACAAAAGGACAATGGTATGAGGGACATGGGGACACAAGAAGAGCAAGGCACACACACAGGAACAGAAGAATGAGGAGACAAGGACAGGGAAACGGGACACAGGGACATAGGAACAGGGGCTATGGGGACAGGAGGACACAGGGAGCCCTGCAACCCTGCTGTGGGGACAGGCAGGGCCCTGATCTCAGGACATGGTGACATGTGGTATGCTGGGAACACTATTCCATATCACACGAAGGGTGCACAGCTGCTGGCTTGGCTGGGCCCTGCCATGGGGACACATATGTGGTGCTGTGCAGTGCCATAGTGCTCCTCAGTACCCCACGTCCCCTGTGTCCCCCACACCCTCCTGTCCCCATCCTCCTTATTGCTCACTTCTCCTTCTGCTGTCACTTCCATCCCATGCTCTGCCCCTGCAGGGCTCCCCTCTGTCCCCTCTGTCCCTCCATGGTGCTTTGGCCAAGGTTTGGCATTTTCCATGTGTGTTATTTCGTCCGGGGCTGTGTCACCAGCTGTCACTCCCCTCTGCTTTGAGAGGACACAGGGAGCTAACAACATGGAGTGGAGCCACCCAGCACCCAGTTTCTGGCAGGAAGGGGACAGGGGCAAATCAGCCTCCTCAGCCCAATCAATGCCATTGAACCCAGTGCACATCTGCTCCAGATGTGTCTCTGCTGCCCTTTGCGAGGGAACGTCCCCTGTCACCTGTTGTGGTTTGCAAACCACGCTTCCACAGCTACGCAGCATCTGCTTCTTCTTTCCGGTGGCTGGAAAGCCCCATCCAGGCATGTCTCAGTGACATCCGCGAGACGGTCACACTTCAATGTCACATTTTGCCTGTGACTGCTGGCGACAAGGGCAGTGCATGGACAAGAGGCAGAGGAGAAAGAGGAAGGACCCGGTGGACATCCTGCTGCGGTAACGTGTAGCACAGCCAGACCTGCCGGCGGCACTCGGGGACACAGCTTTCGCAGAGGACGCCCCGCAGATATGGCACAGCTTGTGACTTCACCTGGCTTCGCTGCCCTCGGTGTCACCCTCCTGCTCAGCTTGGCCACCCAGCTGTCCCTGGGTAAGTGTCCTGGTGTCTGTCCCCTGGCATGGAGACGTGGGTGACCTGGGCAGAGGCTGAGCCTGGGCAGGAGCAAGGGGGTAGGGCAGGGGGGTCCTTGTGGGACACGATGAGATTTGGCACTTGGAGGGGGTGGCTGCATGTCAGGGGGACAGCTCAGGTACTGCAGACCCTTGGGGTGACTCAGGCCCTGCTGCGGGAGGACATCTCCCCCCGGTCCCCATGCGTAGTCCCATAGGCACATTGTGCATGCGGTGCTCCAAAAGCACAGGGTTTGGGGGTCTGTGATGCCCTGGGGAGCAGGGGCAGCTCAGTACTTGGAGACGTGGGATGATGCACAGGTGGCTGTGTCTCAGCTCCAACACGGTGTTTGTGGTGGCCATGTCCTGTGTCCCCCAAACCAGGGCACAGCCATTCCTGGGTCCCATCCCCCAGCAGATGCTCAGGGTTCCTGTGCCCCAAAGCTGTCGTGAACAGACACCAACTCCTGGTGGCTCTGTGGGGAGGGGTCCCTGGGACAGCTGCCAGCCCCACTTGGGAAGGGGAACTGGGAGGGTGTTCTTGGCCCAGTCTGACTCCTCGTGCCCTCTGCAGCGCAAAGTAAGGGGCGGGCATTGTGGCACCTGACCCCCCGTGAAGAAGCCGAGTGCCCCAACGCCTCGGTGGAAGCCTTCCTCAACAGCACCACAACCACCGTCCTCCTCCCCACTCTCTACTCCGTGGTGCTGCTCGTGGGGCTGCCAGCCAATGTGCTGGCCTGCTGGGTCCTGGCCATCAACTTCTGGAGGTGCTCGAGCAGCCTCTTCTTGCTCAACCTGGCCGCTGCCGACCTCCTCTTCATCCTCCTGCTGCCCTTCAAGATCTCCTACCACCTCCTGGGCAACAACTGGCTCTTTGGGGACTACCTCTGCCGCACCATGGTGGCCCTTTTCTATGGGAACATGTACACCTCCATCCTCTTCCTCACCTGCATCGGTGTGGAGCGCTACGTTTCTGTGGCCCACCCATTCCTGTGGAAGGGCTCCACGGGGATGTGGGGCAGGGCGGGTGTCTGCGTGGCCATCTGGCTGCTGGTGGGGCTGGGAGTGAGCCCGCTGCTGCTCTACCCACAGACAAAGAACATCTCGAGGCTGAACATCACGACGTGCCACGATGTTCAAGGAAGGGACAATTTCTTCCAGCACTATTTCCTCTGCCTGGTGGGGCTGGGCTTTGGCGTGCCCTTCGTGCTCATGATCATTTCCCACGGCTGCATCCTGGCCCGGCTGCTGGCCAAGCAGGAAAGCTACAGGCACGTGGTGTGCGTCCTGGCCGTGGTCCTGCTGGCCTTCCTCCTCTGCTTCACCCCCAGCAACGTGCTGCTCTTCATGCACTACCTGCAGCAGGGCACGGGCTGCAATAACATCACCTACAGATGGTACGCCCTAGCCCTGGCCTTCAGTGCCTTTAACAACTGCTTTGATCCCTTCCTCTACTTCTATGTCTCCAAGGATTTTCGAGGCTGGATCCGGGACGCTGGCTGCTGCCTCTGGGGACTGGGGACAAAGGGGGAATGGAAGAAGGCAGCCTTGCCCCTGCGGTCCAGCGAGGAGAGCCAGCTGTAGGTAGGGCTAGGGACACTGTGCCATGTTCTGCATGTGGAGAGGACCCTTCTGCAGCTCCAGGCCAGGGTTCCCCCCAGCTGACCCTATGCCGCTGGGAACAGCCCCACAGGGGACAGAACCCTCTGTTATCCTCCTATCGCACAGTCCCATCCCTGTCTCTTCCATCCCCATGCTCACACCCTGAGGGTCCCTCCCTGCCTGGTGTTCCCCTCACACACCTTGCAGTCACCGAACCCCTTAGAATCCAAATAAACCTTTATTTCTCCCTGACACTGGAAGGAGCAGGTGTGGACACCCCAGAAAAGCAGGAGCCATCCTCCATCACCAGGACCACGCGCCGCACACACACGGCCAGCTCTGCTGCTGGGGACCACCCGAAATAAACCGCGATGCATGCAAGAAGGGATAGCAGGGGCAAATGGGTGCCTTGCCCCACGGAACTGGGGCTGGGAAGGGGATGCTGGGCAGAGCTCAGGGTGCTGACTGCAGGGTGAAAGCTGCACCCTGTGTGCCCCATGTCTCTGACATTGCGTGTCCCCAGCCCATGCTTGGAGCGCTGCAGTTCTGCTTTTACTTTCCCTCTGACTCGTTTCCCTCGGTGCTGAGACTGGCGGTGGTGGCTGATGTACTGCCCACACACGCAGACATGCGTGGTCCCCGTCTGTCTGTCCCCGCTCCCATCCCAGCCCCGGGGTGAGGCCGGGATGAGAGTTCCCACTCTGTGACACTGTCACTGTTGCCACCAGATGTGACTTGACCCCCAGGTCGGTGGCCACCCCAGTTCATGTCACTGGCTGGCCTGACCCTGACCCTGTCCCCGTCCCTGTCCCCTGTGTCTGGCCATCACTTTTCTTGAGGATGATGCTGCTGAGCTCCTGGATGAGTTTGTCACTGATGGGTGAGGATGGCTGTGCGCTCCTCTTCCTGGGGATGCTGATGGAGGTCTCAGGGCTAGAGCTGCGCCCCAGCACGGCCACCTGCTCCTGGTCCCTGGCCAGTGCTGTGGGTGGCTCCAGGTTCCTCTCCAGAGAGGCAGTCAGGGTGGCTCTGAGCCCACAGGATGAGGCTTTGTCACACTCCAGGTTCAAGCCTTGCTCAAGGGACACTGCTTTGGTGACGGAGGGAGCCGGCAGCCTCTGTGCTGGGCTAGGGGGCAGCGAGGAGCGCAGCACAGGGGCCGGGGGCTGCTCAGGGGATGAGGATGGCTTCTGGGATCTGTCCACGGTGGGTACGGGCAAGGGGTCCACCAGCAGCCCCCGCTGCAGCTCCAGCGTGGCCAGCTCAGGGAAGTTGCCCACCTCCTCGTAGACAGGCTCAGCATCTGTCTCCTTCTCCTGCTGCTCCTCCAGGGAGTCCTGATGGACCTTCATGGGCTGGGGACACAGGGACAGAGTGAGGCAATGCCCAGCACAAGGGTGCTGCCTGGGGAGCTGGGTTGCCTTGCTGTGGGGCTGATGCTCCAATGGGGCATCCATGCTGCTCTGGGTCTCTGGACATGCTCCTGCTGCCCTTTTGGCCAGTGGAGCCACCTGGGGCTCGTATGGGATCAGATCCATGCCACCAAATAGTGGCACTGTCCCCACAGCCCCTGACAGTGTTGGAAGGGAGGGCCATAGGTGTCCATGCACAAAGCCAAGTGAGGCAAGGCAATGCCTGGCCAGGCACATATAGAAACAACATGATGGAAAGCAGCACCCAGCCTGCATTTCTTATGTTCAGCCCCTCTGGGAGGTGCTGGGAACTGGGCTGGGCCTCTTTGCTCTTGGGCATGCACAACAGGACCATGCACAGGACACACAGGACAATGGACAAGGTGTGTGCAGGGCAGCACAGACGCATCCCCTGGAGCCAGGATGCACAGTGCAAAGCCAGCACGAACATGCACCATGCACATGGGTACTTACAAAAAACATGGACAAAGTCCTTCGTGTGTGCAGACGGCGCTAGAAACAGAGGAGACGGGCAGAGATAAGCACCTGGTGGCGGGGATGCGGGGACACCTGCCTAAGCAGGCATGGGGACGGCGGACATGAGCGCAGCATGTAGCACACACACAGGGACACACACCCAGAGCGCCTGTTTGGGTGGGCACAATGATACAGGTGGGTTCAGGAACATCGGCACCAGGCTCTTACCAGGGTCTGGTTGGCAGACAGCATGGTGGCATCGGTGCTGTCCCCATGCAGGGGCACCAGTGGCATGGTGCCGAACTTTTGCTTGGCGAGGTCAGAGGAGGAGCGGCGGCGCATGATGACGGGGCGGAGGTCGTCATGCTGCATGCGAGGAGTATGGGGTCACACCAGGCTGTCCTGCTGGCCCCCCGCCCACCCAGCCTTGCCTGCACTCACCTGAGCCTTGAGGATGCTGGTGATCCAGTCCCACAGTTCCGCCTGCCCTGCGCACACCAGGTACCTGCAGGGGAGCAAGCTGAGAGCTGCAGGCAGCAGAGACAGTGGGGGCCAGGTCCCCCTGACACCTTGCCTGCAAACCCAGGGCTGCCAGCACCAATCTCCTTGGTGGGCATCCCTGAGGAACAGCCTTCAAACTCCCTGTATGCACAAATAACAGCTCTGGTGTGAGGCAACAGCTACGCCAGGCCCTGGGAAGCAGAACCCTGGAGCACTCTGGTTTGAGCTGCACGGAGATGAAGCTGTGGTGGGGCAAAGGGTGGAGAGTGCATGGCACAGTCCTGTGGGTGGCACAGACCTGTTAATGGCATGCACCAAAGCCCAGCGCTTGGAGATGCATGGGGGCTCAGAGGTGGATTGTCCCCGAAGTCTGGTCCCCACCTTGTGCCCAGGCAGCACAAGGACCCACCTCTTTGACCCTTGGGTGCCCCAGCTAGCTGCCAGCTCTTCCCTGACCCTAGGACCCTGCAGCACCAAACATAGCTGTCCCGATCCCATTAAACCTGGAGGCACCGAGCCCTGCATGGCTGGGACAGATACTCACAGCTGCTGCTTGTCCATGCTCAGCGTGAAGCCCCACCTGGGGAAGGGAAGAGTCAGGCACTGGGGCAGCATCACCCAGTGCAGCACTGTGCAGGGGTTGCGTGCTCCACGGCAACATCCAGGATGCTCCCACTTACGGTGCTGGTGGCTTCAGCTTCTTCCTAATGCCCATGTAAACCTTGGCTACGTCCAGTGGCCACTCGCGCTCTGGCTTAGCACTCTGAGGATGGAGAGTCCAGCTGACCCTTGTGGCCATCCTCGTGCCACCACAGTCCCCAGGGTTCCCCTCCCCACTTCCCTGGCCCCATCGTGTCCACTCCATACCCTCTTCTCCTTGAGCAGCAGCAGCTGCCGGTCACGGATGACAAAGTAGCGCTCATGGAACTTGTTCCCCAGCAGCTTGGGGGGTTCCTCACGGCATTTCAACAGCCCACACTTGGGGGTCTCGCGCTTGGCACCTGCTCAGTGGAAGAGATGTGGGTCAGGGGGCTGGGGATATCAGAGGGAGTTCCGCTGTGGGTCCTGGCTGGAGCCACCCATGGGTGCTGGGCCCATCCACTGTCACCACACCTGTGAAGAGGCAGCTGCCCTCGCCGATGGGGACCTTCCTCACCAGCAGATATGCAGCACTGGGCTCTGGCAGCTTGCACCACTGCAACGCCTGCTCCAGAACCTTCTCCTTGGGGTGCAGGGGCCGTTCTGGGAATGCAGGGACACCATCATCACTGTGTCCTTTCCTTTTTCCAGCCACCATCCCCCCTGCTCCTGGCAGCAAATTTCCCCTGGGCATCCCCTGACACTGTCCCCATGGTGCTCACCCAGCTCCCCATTCTCCAGGACCTCGAAGGTCAGCCAGATGTCCAGGCTAGCTGCCACGTTGCGCATCTCCAGCACCTGGTTGGTGAGCTCCTCTGCTGTCATCGTGGGAGACACCTGGGGCCGGACACATGGGGAGCTGTGGTGGGTGGTGGCAGGATGGGACCCGGCAACAAGCTGTACCAGGAGCCCATGTCCCACTGCCCTTCCTGATGTGTCTGTCCTTTGGGACTCACCTTCAGGGTCACACAGCAGTCAGGCAGCTTCTGCTCCAGGTAAACCTCGATGATGAGGTCCCCAGCCTGTGAGAGCTGTGGGAGAAGGATGGCATTGGTGCCACGATGGCATGGGCACTGTGCACATCTCCTCTCCACAGGTATCTTGGGGAGTGGGATCTGGGCTTGAGCCTCAAGGTGACAGAAGAGTAGAGAAGGGAGAGAAGGTCCCTTCTGCAAATGTGTGGCCCCACTGTGGGGACATTTGGGACAGCAGGAACCCAGAGTGGGCAGCTGATGGTCCCCATCTTTCCCACCAGCCTGGGACCCTGATGTGAGGAGGGCAAGCAAACCCCAGGTACCTGAGTGTCCTTCCAGGTGGTGATCAGACTGTTCTCCAGCTCCATCTGTGACACTTGGTCCTCATCGATCTGTCAGGGAAAGAGAGGAGATGCATGGGGTCAGCATGGAGGAGGCTGTGAGTGGGGCAGGGCCAGCATGGGTGGAGGTGAGGGGCCAAGGACAGCTTACATTGAAGATGATGACGTAGTTGTCAATGAGATCTTCCATCACCTTCACCTCGTGCTCGCCTTTGCCATCAGTCTGGAAGAGGCTGGGCGCGAAGAGCAGCGACAGGTTCTTGGTGCTCATCTGGTTGAGGTCCGCACACTTCTGCACTCTGGGGCAGGGAGTGTGGGGGTGAGGGGCTGGTCTGACTGCGAGGGCTCCCAGCCCCAGCTGCCCACTTCCACTTGAAAACCATCCCCCTTCTCCCCAGCTCCCCACATCTGCTAGGCATGAAGTTCCTGTTTCCAGGACTTCAAGCTGCTATCACACAGTGTACTGAGTCAGGGATGGGAATTTGTTTCTTTCCCCTTTTTTGTGCCCTTGGTGAAGCTGACGTCTTACAAGGGAGTGTTCCCCAATCCCAAACATCTCCCCTGCTGCGGGACAACTCTGGCAATGTTTGAGCTGTCACACATGCTCCAGCATTTCCCAACACTGCTCTGGGGCACTAGGCTCTGCCTCCCCAAAAGGAAGGAAGCCAGCTTTCTCTGGGAGATGCCACCCTGCTGGCTGGCCTTGGGGACACTGTTGGAGTGGGGGACCCATGGGGAGGTGGCTGACCGGTAGAGGTGCCCAATCAGCGCGGCCAGGGTCTTGCGGTTGAGGCGAGGCAGGCGATGGATGAGCTCCTTGTACCGCTCCAGGCGCTGGGGCTTGGAGGAGATTGCTGGAGGGAGGAGAAATCATGGACCATAGAATCGTATCATGGCATGGCTTAGGTTGGGAGAGACCTTTAAAAATCATCGAGTTCCAACCTCCCTGCTGTGGACTACCCACCAGATAAAGCTGCCTAGAGCCCCATCCGACCTGGCTTTGAACACCTCCATGGGTGGGGCATCCAAAACTTCTTTGGGCAGCCTTTTCCACCATCCCTGGGTCTGATGGTCCCAGAGCTGAGGAATCAATGGAACCCCACTGTGGGAGCAGGGATGGGGTTAGGGACGTACCCGCAGCCTCCTTCCACTGTGGGTGCAGCTCCAGGGTGAAGACAGGGTCCTCCAGCTCACGGAAGAACCTCTTCAGCACATCAGTGACATCCTCGATGAAGTTATCGCTGATGCGCAGCTTGACATTGCGAGCGTCCCGTCGAAACTCCTCCATCAGTACCTTGATCCGGGACTTGGCTCCGTTCTTGCGGTAAATCCCCTCATGGCGCAGCCCTGGGGAAGGGATGCAGGGTCACGAGGCCTGATGCTGCTCAGGAAGTCCCCACCAGGGAGGGTGTCAGGTGGGGGATGCTTCCTATCCAGACGCATCAGTTACACCGTGGGTGCTGGGCACGGTCCTACACGCACCGTACTGCGTGATGAAGGCGATGCAGCTGTCCACGATGATGGGGATGTCCCCACGGCTCAGCTGCTGGTCCCGCAGCGCATTGCCTCGGCCCCCTGCTGATGCCTGGATGTCGGCATACCACGCTGCCGTGTCTGCTCGCGACAGGCCCTGCAGGTAAAACGTCCTGAGAACGACAAGGGCGGTGAATTGGGAATGAAGGTTCGCCAGGGATGTGGGTTGTCCCCTCCTGCCCCATACACCAGGCTGAGCCAAAGAACCCAACCCAACCCCGAGATACCCCAAGCTGGGGTGATGTCTGCAAGCCCCTTGGCCACAGCCATGCCACCCCACCAGCATCTCCACAGTGGGTTCAGGATCACCCTCTGTGTACACCCCAGCACCTTCTCCACCCTTCCCATGTCCAACTCTCACCTCCCCATCTCCACCAACACCAGCATCTCCTTCTTCTCCGGCGTTTCTGCAGGGGGCACCAGACCTGCGTGGGGACAAGAATGAACTCACAGCCAGGCCCATCCACCACTATGCACACAGCCTGGGCACTCACTGAGCTCCTGCAGCCGCCGCAGGTTGATGCTATCCTCAGCCCCATCCTCCTCGGCAGGGCAGATGAAGAGGTGGGCTTTCTGCAGGATGAAGAAGGCTCGCTGCCAGCACTCAGGATTGAGCATGCACTTGTAACGCAGCTGGCCCACACGCTGGAACTCGTAGCCCAGCAGGCAGTGACAGCTCACGGGTGTGAACCACTGTGGGATGAAGTGAGAGGTGAGATGGGGAAGGTAGGGCTCAGCCTGTGCAAGGATGGGGACAGCAGCATGGACAGAGCCCAGCTCACCTTGCCGATGGCACTGGCCCATGCCTGCAGAGTATCAGCACTGTCAGCCCCCAGCTGCTGCACTTTTTCCCCAGTAAGGAAAAGCTCGAGGGTGAAGTGAAACCTGCAGGGGATGAACCCATGCGTCAGGACTGCTCCCACCTTACACCCTAAGGTGCTCTGTATGTGTCCAGCCACTGAACAGGGAGTGATGCTCATCCCTGCCCCCTGCATGCCCACGGGCTCTCCAAGCTTGCAGGTCCACCCACACCAGGACGGGGACATCCTGGAAGTACCTCTCAGTGGGACCAGGGCTGGAGAGGGGCTGGGTTCTGCTCACACCCAGGGAGAGCACGTCCCCGCTCTGGATGTGGCTCAGGGGCTCAGTGCATTTCTCCGTCTCGAAGATGAGCAGAGCTCTCTCCAGTGAGCACCAGACACGCTGGAAGTCTGTGGGACAGAGGAGTTAGTGGTATTGGGGTGGGAACCCCACACTTTCCGATGTGCTCCCCATTTTCCCACACTCCCTCACACTTACCCTCTCTGCTCTTCTTGGCACCCGGGAGCCGGGGGTGGGCCACGGACCGGTGCAGGTAACCACTGTGTGCCACCGGCTGCGTGATCTCATTGTACACACCTTCTGGACCTGGTACCCCTGTGGGGAATGGCTTCGAGTGGGCACTCCCCAAAACATGGGTAGCAGGAGGCAGTGAGTCCCTTACTTGTGTAGGTGCAGGCAAAGGAATGCTCCAGGCATGAGGGAATCCCAAGAAAAGGGTTTCCAGAAGTAGATACCACCCTGCCCCATCCCAGAAGAGGGGTGCATTGGGGCTGGCACTTGGTGCTCTGGCTGTCCCGAGACCGGGGATACTGGGGCAGTGGCAAGGAGGAAACTGTCCTACCACAAACTGAAGGAGTCTGAGTTACCTGAATGGTTCCTTTTGCTTTCCAGGTCCCATGGCTCAGCCACTGGGGCTACCTCGTGGGCTGCGGGGTCAGCTGCCAGCCCAGCCTCTGCAGAGGAGAAGAACTGCAGGATGGTCTTGAGCAAGCCTGGTCCTGCCACTGCAGCGCACAGTGCCTAGGATGAGACAGACACCCATAGGGACCATGTCCTGGCTGATGGAAAGCCCATCCCACTGCAAGGATCACAAGATCCCACCCGAACCCAGCATGGGGATGTGAGCACATCAGACAAGCAGAAGGTGTTAACACTTCAGACCTAGAGTTCCAGAGTCATTCCTGTCATTCCCAGCACCCTGGCACCCCACACACCTCCAGAGGTGGCTCCTACCTGGAGCACGTCCTCGTGGGAGGCATAGTTCGGATGGGGCAGGCGGTACCGCCCGTCCCGGTACTTGCGGGTTATGAAGTCCCGTCTCTGCTCGGTGCTGGCATCCGGGTGGAGGGCCTCGGCAGCAGGGACGTGGGCAGCCCAAAATCGGTTGGCTCGGTCATTGCCCAGTACAATGAAGAGCTGCGGGAGAGACTTGCAATCAGCAGCAGGCAGAGCAGGATACCCAGCATCACTACATCCCAGTGGGGCTGCTGCCCTGCTCACAGAAGCCCTGAGCACCTCTACCTGCACGATTTCATTTGACCAGACACTGGTGTCGAGCTTCAGGCTTTGCACCTTGGAAATGCTGGAGCCCAGGCTGCGATGTTGCCCTGTGGGGAGCAGGCGAGTGAGCACCTCATGGCCCTGCCCACACCCAAGTGGTACCCACACCCTGCCCACCCCTGGGGAGGAGCACCGGCCTGCGCACTGCTTGCAGATGACCACGCAGAGGTTGATGGATGCCCAGTCGGGGCTCTGAGCCCAGCAGTCCGCACAGTATCTGTTGGCTTTGTTGGACCAGATCTTCTCCGCCACCTCATAGTCATAGAGCATCTCGGCTATGGCCTCCTGCAGGGCTTCCATCCACTCCCGCTTCTCCCGCTCTGACTCTGCCACAAAGCTGCAGGACCAGCAGACAACACTCACACATTCTGCTCCAGCTGCCAGCTGTTCCCTGTCCCAATTCTCATCCCCGTCCCCATCCCCGTCCCCATCCCCATCCCC